>NC_051846.1:78039696-78162385 GCF_002237135.1 Teleopsis dalmanni | reverse complement strand
ATGCACATAACCGAGAAATATGGCAAAATCCAATGCAAAAAGCGCAGACACTAATGTAAACTCTGCAGATAAGAAAAACGTGAGATTAAAATATTACTACAAATAACTTTGCACGCAAAGTATATAAATATATACATAATACACATACATTATATTAAGCTTAAACTAGCATAAGTTAATGTGTGGGCAATGTATATATTGACACAGCGTTTATGCCTAATGAAAGCATATTACAGCGCATTAAGCGTTGAGGTCATGGCTCTCTCCTCTCCCTATATTCTATACACAATCTCATTTCAAAAGATCCATGGCTGCTTCGTAATTGCATTAAAAAAAATTAAGTATTTTATCAGTTTCTACCAGTTTACGACTATAAATGATATCTTATCAGTTAGGGTTTTGTTATCAGTATATAACTGTTACTTAAGTAGATTTTTAACGCTGCCGTTTAATTCAATAAGCTTAGTAATAATCTAACATATAAAATAAATATAGAAAAGGAAACAAGCAAATATACAAACAAATAAATGAATTATAAATACTAGTCCACTCGGTCTAAAAAGAAATAACTTGAACAGAGAACCGTCCAGAATAAAATAAATACTAGACGTTTAGACGGTACATAAATTTCTGTTGCAGATAATGTATGTATGTGTTATATTATTTTTATTGCATCTTTTTATGTTTTGTTTTTTTTTTTCATTATATATATATTTATGATTTTATATTGTGTATTTATTACTGAATGTGTTTTTGATTCATTAAGCCATTTTGGAATACAAATTGTTTGCGTTATTTCAATTCAAGAAAAAATAAAAAGTGGCTTCTTCAAAGACTTTTTCATCTAATAATGATCTGAATGCAAATTTTCCATATCAATTAATCCTTCTTTGATTCAATGGCTGAACTTTCCCAAGAAATAATTAAATTACATTTTACAATTCATTCCAATTTCCATGAAATTGATCTACCAGCCCCCTTATCAATCGACTATAAGTGTTCCTACACAAACCTCAACCAGGGGTTTAAAGTTCTCATACCTAGTAGAGAAGACTGGACCCTTGGTAGAGTATCTACCCCCAATATAATAGATATCTACACAGATGGCTCGAAAATAGACCAACGAGTCGGTGGTGGCATTTTCTCGGAAAGACTAGGTCTTAGTGTCTCGCTTCGATTACCTAACTACTGTAGTGTCTTCCAAGCAGAAGTAATGGCTATCGATTATGTTGTAAAATGGATCCTCGACAATCGTACCTCCGAAGAAAGTTATTCAATTTTCTCGGACAGCCAGGCTGCCATTAAATCACTGATAAGCACCTTAGCCTCATCAATTATTACTCAAAATTGCCGTGCTTCCCTCAACGACCTAGCTATGTGCGCTAACGTTCTACTTATCTGGGTTCGTGGTCATAGGGATATAGCGGGTAACTGTAGGGCGGATGAGCTGGCCAAGACTGGGGCTCTTCTCCCTGACATTCATTTATTAGAAATTGGCGTTCCACTTGCAACAGCTAAACTGGCAATTAAACAAAAATATCTAAGCATTGCTCAGGAACAATGGGCAAGTGAGCCCAGTTGTCACATTTCTAGGTAAATTTGGTCTAACTTGGATAAAAAGCGTACGAGTCAGCTGCTCCAACTAAAGCGAGATCTGCTCAGAACTACGGTATCGGTGCTAATCATTGCTTAATAGGGAGGCATGCTATGAGACTAGGTCTTCCTTATAATGACCTTTGTCGCGGTTGTGGCTCTGAGGACGAGGAGGAAACTGTGTTCCGTCTCATGTGTCAGTGCCCATCTTTAGCCAGAAGAAGATCAAAAATCTTGGGGGCCCCTTTTCTGACTGATCTGACTGAGCTGTCATCCTACAATGTAGGGACCTAGCTAGATTCATAGAACTGTCGGGTTGGTTCTCCTTCACATAATGGGGGAGTCGTTGCCCCTCTGTTGGGCTTTGGTCGTATACTGATCACCTTGTCTATATACGAACATCGCTTTTTCCTTGTAGTACCACAACGGGCCATTATTTGTGCTCAAGTGGGCTTTCTTGGTAAACAAGGCCGCTACTCCAACCTACCTACCTACATCCATGAAATTACTATTTAATTATTTTGATTTTTTTTATTGTTTATTTAAAAAAATCTACTTCTGGATCACATCGCTAGCAATATCCAATAAATTTTTCAAAATATTTTTTTTTACTTATCGACTAGAACTGCTTTTCTATATCGACCAAAGCCTTTTGAATTACCTAAATAATATCACAAACAAATTTCTTTCATCGTCAATTTGATTTTGCAGAAACGCCTAAAGTCGCAAAGAGCCAAATGTGGAAAATATGTTATGTGTAGGATCGATAATATTTATACTTTCTTTCATCAAGAATTTAAGTACCATGATAGCTTTAAGCGCCATCACTCACGATATTCTGGTCAAACTCGTCTAATCGTCAGATAATATTCTAATTTAACCATCCGTAAACAATTCTCTTTAAATCTTTGAAAACAGTCACATAGTATTCATTTTCCCTTGTGTAATTTTTCTCCTTTAGATCTTCTGGTGAGTTCCATACTGCACTCTATCTTTTTGTTAATGACCCTTTCGGAAACACTACGTTTCATAACCAATTACAATAATTACATGTTTGATGAATTCTTTGAAGACATTTTTAAAATATCTACCGAACTCTTTAGTAACTTAGTCATCCATTTGTAAAAATAAGCAATTAATATTCTGTAAATTCCTTTTTAACGACCTGTTCAACTTTTTTGATGTTTTGTTCATTGCTAGAATTTTTCGCAGCGGTGTCCAATCATTCCTTTCGAAGCCCTCACGGCATCAAGAAAATTGTCAAGCCAATTATAAATCAATGCATTGAGACACTTATACGTTTTCGTATACATTACTACTATATATTTTCCAATTCATGCGTTTCTATAAAATTTTTAACCCAACTGAACTAAATATTCGCTCAAGCAAAATAAAAGCGAAAACTACGTAGAATAGTGACCCACAGAAGCGCTTTCAGGATTAGAGTGGGAGTTATAGAGCTATCTGATAATAACAATAGAAAGATACATTGTGTATTTTTATCTGATATAAATTAAAATCAGTTCAATAAATTTGATAATAAAAAAAATAATTGAATTTGGAATGTTCTCTGTATAATATTTTTAACGAATTTAATGACAAGTTTCTAAAGTTCAAGATCCTTAAATTTTTAGTTTAAACAATATATTACAAAGTATTACAATGTATATATAAACAATGTGTTATAAATTTTTTTAACTATATTGATATCCAGTAACATATTTGGAATGTTGGACATCCAAGAATGTTGAAATTAAACGCAGCTTTTTTGTGGTATGATCGAAATGCTATTACTTAATATTTGTTTGTCTAATATAATGCCTAGAATTCGTTAGTAATTTACATATAAACTTGTTGGCTTTAGCTTATTTATCACTGCCGATGATACTAGATCATTTATTTTAGACTACATACTAACAACTATCTATGGCAGGAAACAGATATCATCCGGAAAGTCTAAGTTCTTAAGTAACTTTATCCAAATTATAACTCTTTTGTTTAGGCACATTTCTTTAATATTAAGAAAGACATCCTTATTTAACATATATGTAATGGATGCAATGCTAATATGTCCTGTGTGTAATGCTACTACTTCCAATTTTTCGTACAGTAAATTTTAGAAATTTGCGATAGTATTCACTATAATTGATTTTTATATTTTTATTTTTAATTGTCTATAATATGCCTTTATTCTCACTATAAGACAAGTAATACCGAGTTGCTAAATAGAATGACATCTTGTGATAAAAAAATGATGAACGTTGTTCAAGTAACACTGTTAAACATCATTGATAATTATTATTAAAATTAGGAATAGTACAATGCGATTTAAGAGATCTATAGTGCCCTTTAGACGGATTAGAGTGTTTCTCCATTTGTTTAATGAAAGATAGTATAGAGCCTACCTTTTTTAGCCGTAAATCGCTATGTTTCATGAAAAACCCTCCTAGGTGTTTCTTCCGCTTGTGCATCAGTGCCGGGTATTCCCCATATGCGGTATGCAGTTTCACTCTCTTCACTATAGTATTTGCAGTCTGAAGTGGATTGGATTCCATACTTTGTTAGGTGATTATTCAATCTACAGTGAACGATTAATATGGTATTCCCGTAATATTCCTTAAGTCATTATTTATTAGTTCCATGCATTCCCTAAAGCGTTTTAGGTTATTAAGTCCCTAAAAGCACTTTAGATTGTGATTGTATTAGTAACCCTTTCCAATACAGTTTTCTTTCTCTTTCCTCTGCGTTATATATATGAAGAGACAGAGTTCCTTTCCTAGAACGCAGAAAGGTTCTTCTACACATTATTATGTCAATACTCTCAAAAAATCCTCACACTTGTGTTACATTTATTTTTAATAATAAAGTAAAGATTATGTTTCTATTTATGCATTGTTGTTTGTGTAGAATATTTGTAATTACATATAGATATATAGAAGTGGCATAGTCTTACCCCTAACTAATATACCTTAAATATATAATGTAGTATATACACTTCCACACTTCTTATTTAACGTAAATATAATCTCAATTCGAATTAACGCTTCTATTTTTATATAAATATAATCTGAATTGGATGCAACGCTTCTATTTTATTGTAAACATAAGCTCAGTAGAACAAAGACTGGAAATGACGCCTGCAAATTGCAAGCCCAGCATTAATGTATATTTTATGAAACATTGCCTTTTATGGTAATGTTTAGAAGCGAAGCTGAAAGTGATGCTTAGATCTTAAGGTTGAGACATAACTTATTATTATCCTCACATTTATTCAATAAAGAAGAATCAAACGAATCGGTTGTGTTTCATTTTTTTATTAAAACGAAAATACAATTTGTAACTTAGATATATTTATATAAAATTGATTAAATCTGCTTTTGATATCAAAATGTTTTCTCTATGAAATGAAAAGATTTGAATATTACTTACATGAAAGTAGGCAGTTATAATTATTATTAACACAATATACAGAAAAATGTTTTTACCTCTCTCATAAGTCTGTTTTGAAGTTTTTATCATTGAACTAAACGCATGCATTGAAGACTAAAAAATACTTATTTTTATGGTTTCTCTATTTGAGTAATATCTTAGTAATATCTTTCACGGAGAAATTACTATCCACTTGTATAACACTAATGATATGAAGTCAGTATTTACCAATATGTTCAATATATTCACTGGCAACTCTCTAGTTCTACACCTGTTCTGTTATTTTAGCCTTTTTGTCTACTACTACAAAACTACATTTTGAATTTGGAAAACATTATAAGATAGGAAGTACAAGATAGGACACATCTTTAATTATATTTAGAGATATTAATTATAAATTGACTTCATAATATTGGAAGTTACCAACTTCATTTCAATTATGGACTTTTGAGATGTGATATGCTGAATATTTGATCACAATACTCCAATACTTAAGACAGAGACGATCATAGTCCACACTTTATTACTTTGTTGATTATTATCTTAAAATATTCATTTCATTCAAATTTTTTATGAAAATAATATCTACATCATATAGTTTCATTATATTATATTATGCTGTATTGAGATATAAATGATAACAAACCACATCTCTATTATAAATATTATCGAATTTTTTAAATTAGCAAATACTGTAAACTATCTGTAACAGATATGTTCTTATATTATGTCATTATGTTGAAACTACACAAACGGATGTTTGTAGATAACCTCAACAAATCTACTAAGTAGCATTATTGACATATATGTATTTCTTATGATATTAGAACTCATAAATTCTCTAAAGAGCAATTATCAACAACAGCTATTAAATTATTGCTTAATAAATTATTTGCGAAATTATGTAAAACAATAAAATTTCAAGCAACTTCCATTTGTTACCCATAGCTTCATATTTGTTTGTTTAAGATTAAATGAGCACATCGAGCAATATTAATTAAAAATATTGAAATTACAAACAGCATTTAACTTGAATGCATTGCAAAGCAAAATTACGTGGGGCGTGGCTTCAATTAAGAAGACACTTTATCTAATTATATACGACTACGAATGAACGTATAACGTATAATGTATAAAGTATAATATAATATAAACATAACATATTTTTGCATCTTTATTTAGTTTTATAGTTTCAATGTGTTCTTCTGATAAGCTTGTCCATTGCGTTTAGTACGCCAATTTATATTCCAAACGCAAATCTCGTGCTGCAGTCACAGTTGTAATTACGAAACCACAATTAGATCAGCGATTGTTTTGTTCAGTTTTGCTTGGAACGTACTGCATACCGTTCTATGCGATACAGCGCGATTCCACCCAATTGTGTAGTTTATTTAGTTTGCTAGTATAGTTGAGTACCGAAACTCAGCTCTGCTTTTTAATTTAATGTTGGAATAAGTGTTTGTCAGTAAGTCAGTTCGTCCAACTGTCCTTATGCTAACTCGTGCCGCATTCACATGTAATTAAATGTGAAATTTTATTTTAAAATAAATTTATTATTTTTTTAACTGGACTGCCATTGCTGCTGGTGCCGCTGCTGCCGCTGCCGCTGCCGCAGTTGCTGCTGCTACTGCTACTGCTGGTGCACAGTTCGTACTTCTATCAATTTAAAAAACAATTTCTATTTTTAGTAGCGTAAATAAATTAACACAGCTGCTAATTTACAAACTGCTTCAATCTGCTTTTGATGATTTTATTGTTGTTGGTTTTGTTGTACTCTGAACGAGTGGACCTACACATGGACGTAATATTCATATACATAACTATGTGTGCACATTGACACATATATGAATATATTATATACATATGTATATGCACAAATAAACAGACTGACAAACGAGCAGAATGACAGTCGAGCAAGTGAACTAACAGCGAACTTGGTTTGCTTTTGAGATACATTTTGTGTATACAAAGTATTATAAATCGTAGCCGCGAAAAGTCAGTACTATAAGCTTACACAATACAACAATACAACAATACAATAAAAAATAAAATAAATAAATAATGATAATAGAGAAGACTAAAAAAAAATTGATTTTAATATGTGATGTGGTTGGTGTTGAACGTTCTACTCAGTTTATATTTGCAATATTATTTCGCACTTTAATGACCATCGGTTTCAACCACAAACTGCCAGTCTTTTTGCTTAAAAATGTATCTGTCGTTTCGTTTATCTGTCAGCTACACTGTACGTCTGCTAGTACATCTTAGCGTTCATAATCGATGTTATGCAAAGACGTGCTAAAAGACGAGCTGACAATTGTTTGCTTTGTTCAACAAATAACATTTAAAAAAGTTGTAGTAAAAAAAATGAAAATAATGAGCAATCAAGTGTTAAGGATTTATTATACGGATTATTTCTTCAACCAAACAAAACAACAACAAAATACAACAACGAGAAAGGCGAAAATTAACTGAGTGAGATTAATGGGATTCATGTATGTATTTTATACAATTTTTGAATTATTGTTTTAGGATTAAATTTATTTAACTTCATAATTTATAAGAACTATTCAACCTTATATGTGTGTTTGTATATTGACACGAACATGGCTTAACAATAAGTATTTAATATAATGCTTAAAAGATAAATCAAACATTTCTTTTTTATTATTACAAAAGAAATGATTCTGCAATCTTTTATAATATATAATTTATATATATATGTGGTATATATTTATTTTGTATACTAATATCTTGAAACATATATACATGTAAAAAAAAATTTTTTTTTTAATGGTGAATGTTAAAATTTATTTATTTGTTTTTGTACCTATGTATACAAAATTGATTTACAAACTATATAATACGTTTAACAGTATTTTTTAAAAAAAAAAAAAACATTTTGTTTTTTAGAATTTCAACTTTTATATCGATGGGTTTTTTTTATATATTCCTATAAGTATTTCGGCAAATTCACTTTTGCCTTCATCAGGAAAATTTCTAACATCAGGAATACGTATAGGAATACAATCGAAATTAAAGTTAAAATCCTAAAAAACAACTCAAAACATTTAAAACAAAATTACACATTTATAAATTTATTTACAAATTACCTTGAAAAAATTTTAAAGATGTAATTCAAAACAAATATCTTCAGTTTTAACTCTTGTAAACTTTAAATTAAAGCATTGATAGTAATCAACAGTTTTTAAGGTAATGTGAATAATTCTCATATAATACCTATATATATATATATATATTTAGAAGGTGATTCCTTGATTCAAGAAACAAAATCATTTTACAAAGTGAGTAGGAATGTATTAGGTTGTTCGGAAAGTAGTTTTATATTTTTGGGTGAAAATGAAAGACAGTTTTCGTATAATAAACAAATACTTTATTAAATTATGTATTGACCGTTCTGGTCCAACACCTTTTGTCATCTTTCTGGTAGTAGCATAATTCTTGCTCATAAAATTTTTGGTCTTTGCTGGCAAAAAAGTAAATACAATTACATCCTCTGTCGGTAAAAAACGAAATTACTTTCCGAACAACCTAATAATGTCTATAACAACTGAGATAAATGATACGTAATATTTAACTGAAGTTAACTCCAATAAATATTTTAAAAGAAAAAAACTAATTTCGGAAAAATCAATATCAATATAATGAAGAATTCATTGTTTGAAACTTAAAAAAATTAAACTAAAATGTTCGCTTTTTTGTAATGTTTTTGTGAATAATACTATTTTTTCTAAAATAAGGAATTGTTTTAAAAATCAATTGGATGATCATAAACATTTAATCAAATAGTTCTTAATAGCTTTTCTTTGATTATTCGTTTAATTAGCAGTAAAAGTTGTAATACAAGTTACTGGTGAAACGAATTTTTTGTGCTACTTTTTTGGGTATAGAGAAAGTAACTAATATCTTCCATTTCTCTATACTAAAGTCAACGGGTAGGTGTTTCAGGTAGGAGAATGTCTGGTATGGTACCGAAGAACCATATAGTATAGTTTGGCAAGAGGCGATGCAGTACATCCACATATTTGATCGAATGAACCACATATTAAACGATCTGATGTAAATCGATACAAACACTCTCTGTAAAAAAATTTACGGATCAGGTTTAGTGTAAGTACAGTTTAAAACAAGGTTGTCCAGACCACATAAGATCGCGGGCCAATACAAATCACTGAATACATACATTCAAAATTTTTTCGGAATATAATAAAAATAAGACGATAATGATAAATTCAGTTTTATTAATTCTTCATAAATTTATCTTTTACAATTCATTATTAATATTAACATAGTATTGCCAAACGAAATATTATTTATTTTTTAATTTTTAATTGATTTACTTTTGAATAAGTAAATTAACGTGAAGTGTAATAAACAATTTAAAACATTTTAATTCATTTATTTGGAATACCATACAAATAAAATAATGTGATGTCTCTAATATTTCTCTAAAATAATACTTCTCTTTGAAAGGTATTTAATTTGTCATAGTTATCTTTTAATTAACTATATATATTATTATTATTATATATATTATATTATATATTATTATTATTGTTAGGGGATGTGGCACTGCGACCATCGGGTCTACTGTGCTTCCTTCTGCGCTTAGACTAGGTCTTTAAGCCATGTTGCATCAATAAAAAGTAGTATAGAACCTACTTTACAGAGTTTTATTGCCTCTTCCGTAAGAGTATACATTCCTAGGAACCTATTTCGTATGTGCATTAGCGCAGGGCATTCTAACAGCACATGTGTGGCTGACTAATCTTTCTCTTTAAATAATCTACAGTTATCATTCGTAAGTATACCCAGTCTTGTAAGGTGGTGCTTTAGTCTGCAGTGCCCTGTTGAATAATTATACATATAAAATCTTAAAAAAATTTTGAAGACATGTTTGATTAAAAAAAAAATTGTTCAGTTTTAACTTTTATAAACTTTAAATTAAAGCACTATTATAAACCGTAAAACTAAACCAAACCGAGATCAATTTGAAATTTATTTATTTTTTAATTAAAAAAAAAATTTACATTAATGAGTTCAAACGGCTTTTATCAAGAAAATTTAAAATTAAAAAAAAAAAAATTTTATTTATAAATGGGTATAAATATAAAGTTTTTTGTGTTATTTTTGTGTGCTCAAATTGGCTCATCAGTTTTGCCTACGCAAACAATTAGGAAAGTTAATTTATTAAATCAACGAGTAATTGTTTTCGTTTTCGCAGTAGCACTTTTCACAGTTGCTGAAGTCGTTAGCACCGCTAACTATACACAAAAGCTGTTGTTTTAGCGGCACATGAGGCAGCAGCTGATCGCTCGCTTGCCGTATGCGGTTTGCCGCTTGCCGTTTGCTAGAATTTCAGTGAAAAATCAAAGCTCAAACAACACAATTCAGCTGCGAACAATAGTCGTCGAAGTTGAAGCAAAATTTCTGATTGCAAATATACTAATATTCGCACTCACTTATTGGCTTCAATGTGTATGTTTGTAATTTATAAAAATAAAACTGAATAAAAAAATATTAAATTAAAAAATAAAATTCTTAAATCAAATCAATTGTATTACGAAACAACATCAACAAAAAAAATATTTTCACTTGAAAGGGGTGTCGCTGCGCGTGCACTGTGTGGTCACAGCAATGAATTTTAATATTTGCACATATGTACATATGTGTGTATGTATGTATATAAGAGAATGTACGTGATGTGAGCACGATTTGTATGTATGTGCCTTGTAATTGACCTTTGAATGCTGTAATCTTAATGACATGGGAGAAAAAAAAATAATAGTTTGCACACAATAAATAAATTAAACTTGCTTTCTTGCTAATAATATACATACATATAATATATGTATATAGTTAAACAATAACAATTTGATCAATTCTTTTTTGTTTTGCAGCATTTACAAATGCCTATTTATTCTCCTTAGCGTTTATTAACACTTTTTACTTCCGTTTTTGCAACTGATTATTTTTTTTTAGGTGCATATGACTGCGTTCAATGTAAATAAAAGCTATTAAAATTGTGACAAATACTTTTAATAACTTTTTAATTATCACAAAAATTGATAATTATAACGAAGTCAATTTCATAGCCTATATATTTTTCACGAGAAACAAATACGTTGTCTACTACGTAACAAATTTACAATTAAGCTGCTAATAAGTGCAAAAGTTAATGAAAGATTCGTAGTAGATATACTGCTATAAAAAACTACGTGTTGAGAAATATATTCAATTGAGAAAAATTTTATATATAGTATATTAGTATATTATAGTATATTACATTATACTGTCATATTACATTTTAAATCAAATTTAATCATTTGCCGAAATTACCAGCAAAATATTTTTATTGCATTCTAATAATTCATAAAAATAATTTCACTTACTTTAAATTCAAAATGGCGACTGAAGCACCAAATCGCGGAGAATGCAAGAAAAAAAAATAACGATAAACGAAAAAGACCGCATGTTATTTATTTGGTACATACATATATAGTATGTAATAAACACTTCACTTAAGTTATATTATATTCAAATATAAACTTTTATAATATAAACTTTGCCTTAGTATCATATTTTTGTATAATTTTGGTACATAACATACAGCATAAATATTTGCTATGAAATTTCAATTTCATTTTATTTTATTATGTTATAATTTCTCTTATATTATTTATTTGTTATTATTTATTCATTTTATTTATTATAATTTTTGTAATAAATTGTGAAAAACAGCAAATCTTTTTTAGTGCATATACATAATATTAGGCGAAATTTTTTCTTCCAGAGTAACATAAAAATACTCGTAGTTTACGAAAGAATATATTTTACGTCTTAAGTTTTAGTATGGACAAATTCAAATATCAGTCTATTGTCAATGTTCACTGGAAATATGTTCCAAAATTCCAGTTGTCCATTAAAATAATATGACGTTTCATTTACTAATAAATTAATATACATAAATAAAAAAATTCATTTAAATATATGTTAATTTTAATATTCATTAAATTAACGAATTTGTAGTGTATATAATTTTTATATTACATATTGTATACACCACGACAAAAAACATACATATACC
The DNA here is from genome assembly GCF_002237135.1 of Teleopsis dalmanni. NCBI lineage: Eukaryota > Metazoa > Arthropoda > Insecta > Diptera > Diopsidae > Teleopsis > Teleopsis dalmanni. Next base: position 78,150,255 of record NC_051846.1, on the reverse strand, counting down.
AAAAATAAGCATTTAGCACATTTTAAAAGTGATGCCAATTTGTTTCAACCAGACTTAATCTTGTTTTTTACAACCCCAAAAGAAAAAATTACGGCTAATATAACACATCTACAACACATCAAAATTATTTGTTTTGATCATTTTAATATATTGTATTATATTAATTATATATATATTTTTTTTCTCAGAAATATATGCATTATTCATATAATACATAGACAATGCAAAGAAACATATTAATCCACATTTTATAAAATTTGCCGGTATTGTCATAAAATCAACCTTCAAAGTATTTTTTAAAAAATTAAATTTAAATATTGAAATTGTTATATGGAGTTTAGAACTAATTATTTTAAAGTTCTAGTAACATGGTAATATTTTTTCTTAGTATAATTAATAAGATTTTCTCAACTAATCACCAGAAGATCAGAAATGTTAGGTGAGGTGAGGTTTGAGAGTGAATTTGTTATAAATATCAGGTGAAACGACTAATAGTCCGAACTAAGACCCTAGGGACTTTGTTGTAAGATATCTCTACTCATAGTGATTTAACTTTCCTTTGTATATACTGTTTACACATCACTTTAATCAATTTATTTTCTGTATAAGTTTTGTAAGGCTTTCAATAAGAGTACCTCAATCAAAATCTTCCAAGAATTGTAGCTACGGTTCTTGCTAAGGGTTACTAGCAGTACGTAATAAAATTATCAATTATTTATTTTTTTTTTTATTTTTTAAATAAATTTTTAAATAGTCAAGTTGTGAAATCGTATTTAAGTTAAGCTAATTATAATAATATACAATCAATTATATATTAACATACCATAATTTGTTTAAAATAAGAATATATTTTAATATAATTATTATTACAAAACGGTTTTTGTAATTTTTACTTAGTTTATCGAATATTCTCTTATATTACAGCTTATAAAAAAAACAAGTAAAATTACATAAGATATAATAAAAATATTTGTGTTAATACTCTTGTTATATTCACATTAATTATATAATGTTTTAAATCTTTTTCCACAGAAATTATTTTAAAATCCAGTATATTCTATTATGTTTAAATACATATAATGAAATTAATTATGCGAAATTTCTCATTCCTGACTAATTTAATAAATTTAGTACTACTGCGCATATTAAAAACATATCGTGCAAATAACAAACATTATTTCATAAAAAAAAATTAAATGTATTTTTATTCTCTTTTTAATGTAATTAATTATTTTATCAAAAGCTGTTAGGAAATAAATTCTTATACAATTTTCATTGCATAAATAATTCAACTGTGTTAATATGTGGATATATGTATACATCCTTTAATTATCTACAAAAAATATTTAGGTCTAGGTTAATTTATTTAATTAATTAGCATTTCAAAATTTTCGAGTTAAATTTTCATATAGTTGAAAAGATAAAAATTATGTAAACATATGAGGTAAGAATAAATATTTAAATATATAAAATTTGTTTGCATTATATGTTTGATTAATAAAGTTAACACACCAATATACATATATTGAAAAATAAAAAAAAAATTAGGAACTATGATATATTTAAAACACATGAAACAATCAAATTGTCGTTCAATTAAGTTTCTTTAAATAAATACTTAATAATATATTGCAGTTAGCTGTTTTAGCTTAACATAAAATAAACTATGTTATTACTTTTATTAGAGATTTTCACCAAAACACATTAAATATTCAAAAATAACAGCATAACAGCTTAAAGCAACACTTTAAAAAATAGTAAAACTAACTATTTGGCAGTATTTTGTGCCACATCCCAATCAAATAAAATTTATGTTGTAAGTGATAATAATTTCATTTCATTTTTTAACACGTTATATATGATTTGTAAATATATAAATTTTTATTTAGACTGTCGAAAAAGCATATAATTTAAAACAATTTGAAAAGTTAACAGATATATGGTGCTAATACTGTTGCAAGTATTCATTTTATTTTATTTACTTAAAATAGATGCGTATAACCATAAAGCGTATTATTAATTATATTTATTTAAAAAATTTGCAAAAATTTTTTAAAAAAATTTGTATGCTAATTTATGTATTAATATGATTAGCACATGTAAGGTGTTAAACTATAACTATTATTTGAAGACATGCGTTAAGATGGTTCCTAATTAAAGTTAATGAGGTGCCAGTCAGAAATTGTAATACATTTTCTATCAGAAATTTTGTTGTTGTTTTGGCATAAACGTGCTTATTAATAATAAAAGGAAATAAAAAAGAAGTGTGTTAATAGTACGCACTTAAAATATTACATTTTACTTCGTCTTTCTTTAAGCAATATTGGCATCAACTATTGAATGTAACGTTATATGAAGTGTGACTGTGAATTTAAGTGACAGGTTTTAAATTAACCACTTTTAATGATTGCATGTTACTATTAGTCGTTATATTAATTGCTGATAAAAATTATCATCTGAATATATGTATATAATGTTTGTAATGTCTGAAATTATCATCATCCATGGATATCCATGGACAATTATTATTAATTGAAGAATTTTTTAGTTGATATACGTTTATTAACCATTTTATAGTTAATGTAGTCTTATCAAAAGTCACTGATTGCTATCATTTCCGAAATAAAATTTTATTTGGCTAAATAGAGAAAATTTTTTATTAAAATTTCTGGTTGCAAGTGAACAAATACAATTTTGAACAAATACCAATACTCTTGGGTGTATAAATTTATCTGAAATAAATTTTTATTATCATTATTAGGAAAAATTAACGCCTTTAGACTGAACACCACTCTTGAATGATTAAGGTTGACTAATGATAATCTTTGCTGAACAGAATTAAGCCGCACTAAGAGTAATCTTCAAATCCTTAATTTACCAATAACTTAATAACCAATAACATGATTATCCAGGACCGTTCTCAAAGTTTAAAAACCATTTAACAATAATTTTATTTTTTAAACTGGCTTAATTGATCAATAGTTTTAAGAATAAATTTTTTTTTTAATATATTATTATTTACCAATATTTCGACTATATTCTGCTGCACCCTGAAGATAACTATACAATATAATATAGTCGAAATATTGGTTAAATAAAATCTTTTGAAGATAAAAATTCTTTTAAAAAGTGTATTATTTAACTATTACCCATTTAAACCGTTAAAAAAAAAACAAAATTATTATTAAGAAATATTTCACCATTAAAACAATAAATATTAAAACCATTTAATAAAAATAATAATCATCGTTTTAAACTTATTTCTTTTTTTTGGAAAATTTTTATTTAAAATACATAACTAAAACACCAATTTTTTTTTAAAATTATTATTCAATTGCGCCTAGTTACAAATAAAAAACTAATTAGCGATATTTTTATACCGGCGAATTAAAGCACAATGCAAATAAAAATTACGGTTCCAAAATATTTACACCCAATGTATAATTTTTCCTGGGACGATTTACTAGTTACCTATAACCTATTTTTTATTGACACAGTAATATATTGAATTTTCTAAAGTGTTTTACAGTTGGTTTATGATTTCGTTCTAATATAGCACAGCAAGTAAATTTATTAATAGAAACTTTCACAGCAAAGTAACATAACTCCAGTAAAAAAGTGCGAACATAAAAGTTAAGTACGGCTTTGGGTCAATTGATTAAGGAGCGCTGACTCTGAGCTTTAAATTTGCTAGGGCACCAGTTCGATTCCTGGTACTTGCACTCTTAAAAAATTGTTTACGAATAATTAAATATAATAAATAGTTCCTAGACCATTGATGATATTTGGCAATACTCGAAACAGCTGTATGATCAATCAAAAATTAAATTAATTAAAATAATATGAAAATGAATTTTTGTTGTAGTTCACTATTGTTCGAAAAACCTCTTTATAAAATGTTTTAAAGTAAAGTTATTCTAATCACAACTTTGTTGTTATTATACTACATGATTAACTAAATCACCGTATTAAAACTTTTAAGCTTAGAATCATTAATTCAGAAAAAAAATTCTATTTTAAATATATAAGAATAATAAACTCAAGTAAATATTTCTCACTCAAGAAAACAATTAACATCTTATTAAAATATTTTTATCTATGAATACATCAAGGTGCTAAAACAAACTGCATCAAACTACATCCCAAGTTTACACTCCCGCACCCATAGAGCATTCATTCGTTCATTTATTTGCAACCATGTGTGCCTGTAGTGTGGACGAGTATGTAAAAGAAATTTCAAATTTTATTTGTACAAATGCAGGTCTCCAATTCAATTTGAAAAGTTATTATGCATCATTAAATATGCAGTGAAAAAGAGGAATTGTGAATAAAATATATAATACAAAAAAAGTATAAAACAACGTTGACTTTTGTGTATAAATAAAGGTGTATAAAATAAATAAATAAAACTTATATATGCCTGCTTTTTCACAACTATACGTGAAATGAAAACAACAAAAAAATGTAGCAACATCATTTAAAGAAATGTCAGCATATAAGTAAAAACGTACAGTAAAGAAAATGAAGTGAATTTTCATAAAACAGAACTACAGAATAACAGAACGACATAAAAACCACGTACAACAGTCAAGCAAGCACTAAATAAATTGGAAAGAGTGTGGTTGAAATATTAAATAAAACTCCAACTGGCAAAACACAAACAAATGAGTGAGAAATTAATTTTACTTTTTGAGTATTTTTTAAAGTTAAAAAAATGTATGCAAACATATAAACAATGAGTATTTAATACTCAGTATTGAATAGTCTTTGATATAAATTTTTAAACGAAAATCACTCTTTATAAAACTCTTAGTTTTACTCAAGAGTCTGTGCGTTGCATACAACATGTATATAATTGTACCGCAAAGAGGAAAGTAAACACCAAAGAATACCAAAAATATACTCTTGCATTATGTAGAAGATCCAATGAGTATTTCATACTCATTGAATAGTCTTTGGAAGAACAGACGTGAGGGATTACTTCAGAATGAGTCGTTTTTTCCTTCAAAATAAAACAGCTGATAAATACATATAGGTAAATAGTCAACATATGTTTCTCTCTTTTTTTTGATTCTATCTCATAAGGCGAGTAATCCAACATTTTCCTCAGCACCACTGGCTACTGAGTACTAAAAACGTTTTTTTTCTTCTCCAATTTACTTTTTATATTGCTGTTATAAGTTCGCAACTTATTTTTTTTTGTTAAAATGAGCATGTCTCCTACTTCGCATGGCTGCTGCTGCTTTCATAAAACCATTGGAGAGTAATTCATATTTTCCTTTTTCATGTTTCCTAAATAAAGCATGAGTGCGCATGATATGGATTTTCAGTACAATTTCATATCACTCAATAAGCAAATCTCTACTACTCAAAGCGAAATCTATAAAAGCTGTACTGCCGGCCGGGTACCGTGTAGTAGCTTTGAAACACTGCTGAAATTCGCAACTACGTCTACTGGGAAAGATATTGGGCGAGACGACGCGCGAGTTCGCAATCACACACACTCCTCCACGAAAAGAGAATCATCTTTTTTTTCTTTGACAATAGTTCAGTTTTTCAATAGAATCTAAAATTTAAACCAACTAAAGCACGCTAATACCAACCACTTCACCCAGTCGTTCGTTTTACAAAAAAAAAAAGTTCAACCAAAAATAATTTAAATAGAAAAACTTCAATTTTTTTCACATCATTTATTTTTTTGGTCAACAAAAAAAGCTACGTTTGTGCGTAAATCTAAAAAGTATTGTGTTTTTCTTCAGCAGGAAACGACGAAGCACATTTCCTTCACACAAAGCGTACAAAGCTATCAAACCAGCAAAAAAACTGTAATTTATAAAAAAGTTTTTTTTTTTAAATAAAAAGTTTGCCATTTTATTGCAATTTTAAATTATAATTGAAAATTGAAGATTGCAATTCTCTAAACCAAAATTTAAAACGGAACTTCAAAAACAATTTTCCTAATTTTATTTCCAAAATTTTTCTGCATGAAATTGTTTCACAATCGACGGAGAAGACAAACGAAATTTTGCAAATTTTCGTGATATTTTAAGTGCTGTGAACACAAAACAAATACAAAAACAAAAAAATGTCAAAAAATTAAATGCAAAAGAGGAACTCTTGAAACGAAGTAGCAGGAAATTTGAAATTTGTGTTTGTGCAAGAATTTAACTTTAACTGTAGAAGCCGAACAAGAAAGAATCCAGTAGAAAATTATATTCAGGGAAGCATATTCAATTTTTAAATAAAATAAAACAAAGCGAACTTTGCGTTTCCAATTGTGAAACTTTAAAATTTTAAACTTAAACTTAAAATTTATTAAAATAAAATAAAACAAAAAACAGCGGTAAAGACTTAGAATAACAAATTTTTTATATGCTTAAAAATAATTAAGAAAAGAAAATCACACAAATCAAGAACAATTAATTAGTTGTTATTTTTAATCAATTCTGTTTTTTAATATTAATAACTGTTTTTAAAATATGTTTTATTATTATATTAATTGATGAACTCTACAAAACGATTACAAAAAATCAAATCAAAAATTTAACTCAGTTAGTCAACGTGCCGTATATCAGCAGCAGCAGTAAAAGAATGAAAAAATTATTCTTATAAATATAAACAAAAAATATATAAAAAAATGAAATTAATTCTAACACAATAATAAAAATAAATAAGAACTTTTTTGTGATTAAAGTGCATTTTTAATATTTATTCAATAAAAATATAAAAACTACAAGGGAAACTTGTAAAATAAAAACATTTATCGTTTATCATTAAACAAAAAAAATAATTTAAATCAAAAGAACAGAACAGTACAGAACTTAATTCAACTACAAAAACAACAACAACTACTACTACTACAATTACAATAGCAAATCTCTGTGCAATTTCAACAGAGTGTTGCTACCAAAAATTTTCCACAAAAACGTATACAACAACAATATTTGAAGCAATCGGTAGTCGTCATTGCAGCCGCTACAATTTCAGTAGCTGCAGCAATAACGACATTGACAAAATTACTTCAACATTACTTCAACCACCAACACCACAACCACCATCAATATACCACCAAGTCCGGTTACCGCCGAAGCTGCAACAATTGAAGCTTCACTCAATAATACAAAAAAATCCTCCTCCTCCTCCTGCAAATCTAAAGCAACAACAACAAGGGACTGGCAAAGGGACAACCTTAATTCAAGTACAGAAGAAGATATTAAAAGTGCAGCAACAACAACGACGACGACGTCTACGGTTACGTCCAGTAAAACGTCGACGTCGTGCAACGACGACGCAGAAGACGAAGACGATTTGATCCATATCGATCAAGTCTTCGAAGAATTGTTAATGAAAATGGAAGTGCTGTCAGTGCAAAATCAATTTCAGGGACAATTTGGTGTCATTGGTTCAAGCAAGGTTAAAGGTGAGTTCTAAAAACAGAAAAAAATCATCACATAAAAATAGTTTTTATTAGAAATTTTAAGTTTAAGTTCTGTGTGAGTGGCGCAGTGCTTCTTCTGCTGTTTGTAGAAAATTAAGAATAAGCATTTCTTTCTTGCTTTTTTTTTTGGGTAAATTAAAGATTGAAAATTTTAGTATCATTTTTTTTTCTTTTACACCTTATGCTTTGTGCAGTCGCGTAAAAAGTGTTAAAAAATTATTAGAAAAAATAAAGAAGAAAATAAAAACTTAAAATATATTAGAAATAATTTTTTTTCTTTTATAATAATTTTTATAAATATTAATTAAGAATATTTTGTTTACATTTCATTAAGACTTATAATCAGAATATTTCTAATTAGTCAATAAAATGTTTGCATTTTGTTTTGTCTTCTTTAGTTATAATATCAATAAATAAATAATTTTTATTTATATTTATATTAATTTATCTATATTTATATTTTTTTATTTATATTTAAATTAATTTACTTTATTAATTTATTTATATTTATTATAAATTGCTTCTTTTTACTAAAAATATTTTTTTTAAATATATCTGTTGAATAATATTTATAGATAGAAAGGTAGAGCGATTGATATAGATAAAACTTGACTTGATCGATCCGGGGCAATATCAGAATATAGTCTTGAAAGATAGAAAATCAAAAGGACATAATATTTAAGATTATTTTATCATTAAACAATTAATTATAGTTATAATTAATTATTGTATTTATTTTATAAATAATTAATAATAATTATTTAATATTATTATTGTTTGATATTCTTATTATTCGTCAATAACATCATAGTTATATATCTTTATTATTTCATAGTATTGCTATTTAACAATATTTTCGTTATTTAATTTTCTTAATGTTATTTTATAATATTATTGTTATTTAATATTATTAGTGTATTATATTGCTGAATATTATTATTTTAATGTTAATTTTTTCTTGCCGATACAATTGCGTCTTTATGACGAAAAGAAACTATTTAAAAGTTAGACGGATTCGAATAGCAAAGAAAAGACAGGGACGAACATTTTATTAAATTTACTTATTTATCTATCTATTATTAGCGAATTTTAACAAATGTTAAAAGAAAAAGAAAAATTAAAATACTTTCAATTTATTATTATTATTAAAAGCGAATTTATGATAATAATAATTACGAAACACAAAATAAAAGTACAAAGTAAAGTAATAAATTATAGATCCTAATAAAAATAAAAAAATTATATCAAAAGTTATCTTATCATGATTTTCTGTTTATATTAAATATAACAGAGTTATTAAAATAGCCGCAGATTGAAGAAATCCAATTAAAGATATTTAAGAATTATAACTTTACCTTATAGTTTTTTCTTTTATAATTTTATTTGTTTAAATTAACCTTAAATCTAAAATAATGTATAAAAATTAATTATTTAATTTAAAATAAAAAAAATACGTTCTATTAGTTTATGTTAGTGTTTAATAAGCGACATTTCTTACAATTTACAAAATTATATATGAACAATTTAAATCAATAAATATTTCAAAAGACAACTGATGATAAATTTTTATAAAAATAAATTTTTAATTAATTGTAGTTGTAGTCTATTCAAATTTTCCAAGTCCTTGTCTATATAAAATATATACTTCTCATTAAACATAAAATTACAATTAGAGTAGTTATATCTGTAAATTTTCAATATAATACACATTATTAGTCAACAAAATATATAAATTTTTTAATGCCAGGTATATTTAATATAAAAGAATTTTCTCTGTAAATATGATTTAGCTTGAAATATTGAAATTAAATATGTAAAAAAAGTAATATTTAATAACAAATAATATATAAATGAAATAAAATCTAAATTCTAAACTTGGATTCATATGAAATAATTATATAAACAATAATGCATAATGTAAACAATAAATAATAATTTAAAAGGAAATAAATAATAAAAAAATAATATATTAGAGATTGATTAAAATTAATTAATGATGAATATATTTATTATAAGATCAGATATATTTTTTGTTGACTTTTTAAATTATTTTAATCCATTATTTATTCCCATTTGCTTATTTATTTTTATTATTTGTTTATATTTTATGTGATTTAATATTTTTGTTTATGTTTTATGTAAGAATATGTTTTGATTTAAAATATTTTTTCAATTATTAGTTAAATACAATTTTATGTTGATCAGACATATGTTTTAGATAATGTCAATTATACTAATGTTCCAATTTTTTTTTTAAGAGTATATTTTTTTAATTAGTTGTTTTTTAGGTTTATTATTAATTTATTTATTTTAAAATGATTATATAATTTTAAAAACAAATAATTAAAATCCTAAGTATACATGTATGTACATATAAATATATAATTGTTTATTTAATTTACTTTAAAAATGAGATTCTTTCTGCTAACTTCTTAAAAAATATTTTATTAAAATACATATTTTTTTAAAGTTAAGGTCTGTGATATTTTAAATAAAAATACTATAAGTTGCAGAATTTAAGCAAATATTTTTGGACTAATAATTATTATAAAATGAACTTCCTTAATATTTTTTGATTAATTTTATGGTTTGTAATATATAACATAATATAAATCAAAATAAATATAAATTATTTATTATAAATCAATATTAAATATTCATGTTTTATTACAAAATTTTTTTAGACTATAAATATGTATTGAACATAAATTTGGATAAAATATTATTTTACATATTTGTATATATGTTACATATCTACTTTACAATTAATTTATTGTATCTTTGAACTACTTAATAAATTACATATAATAAAAATTAATCATAGTTCTCTATATAAATCTTATATCATTTATAATATATAATAGGAGTATCATACATAAAAAATGTATCATATATATTATACATCATATGTATTATATATCATATATATAAATTATTATTAAAAATAAAGTTATAATTTTACAAAAACTACTTGAATGGCAATAAGTCTACCCTAAAAGACTAAACTAAGCTTCATCTCCATTGGGACATTATATTTGCATAAGAATTTGCCGGCATATGTTAGATTATATATTAGATTTAGACTTAAAATCGATGACAGACTCCATGTAGACCTTCTATGGAAACGTTACGTTACATAGGGTTCTTGTTATAAGTTGTTCCACCCTTTTAGTGGTTTGGTTTTCCTATGTAGGAGGCTTTATGATTTTAAAGAGACTTGTATCACTTTAACCAATTAAGTTTCTTTAAGAATTTTGTAAGACTGCTGATATTTGCTTGTGTTTGCTGTCATATTTTATTAGTTGAATCAACTTAATTATTATATATATATATTATTTTAAATTATATTAACATAATTAAAATAATAATAACAAAAAAAAAAATGATTTGCCCTTAAAATACCAAAATGTCTTTGTTTTTATAATTTTATGTGTGAGTATTTCACAAATTTACTGAACATAAGTTCTGAACCTCTTTAAGTAGAATTCAAAACCAAGGCTACAATTTTATTAGTTCTATAAAAAGAATTTCGTGTAGTAACAAAAAATACAAAATAATTTATTTTTGGGATGAGTAATTCATATCTTATCACCATTTACATATCTTCTCGAACACATCTTTACAAAAAAAAATTGTTAATTGTATATAAAAATTTTGAACATTTTTCAAATTTGAAGGTTAAAAGTAAACAGAAGTAATCTACAATTAGACTTTCAAAAATTTACAAGTACTCATATGTCAATAATAGATATGTATATAATATAAATAAATATATATGTATGAACAGAGATATTTACAACAATTTAGAAATAGAAATATTTATTTTCTATTGTTAATTTATTCTTGTCTACACAGCAGTTTACACACATATGTTCATACAATATTAATATTGAATATACAATATACATACAATATTAATTTTATATATACATATATGTAATATATTACATTATTTCTTTTAAATTAAGTTTTAATAGAGTATTATTATTCTGTTAAACTATTCAGAAAATATATAACAAAAAGTGAAAAGAATTAGAAAATTCAAAAGAAAAAAAATTTCCATTACAATTAAAAATTCCTTATTAATTTTAAGAAATAATGTTTAACCTAAATTTTGTTGTCAGTGGAAAACATAAAAAAAATATAGGCAAGAATTTAATATCTTTTTGCTTGTTTGCACCTAAAGTAGCTGCCAAATTTTCTTTAACTTTATTAATAATTAAAAAAAATTAAAAAAAAAAACTTTAACATTTTCCACTTTGCAATTTCTATTCTCAGAATACTTAAATGTTTTATCATCATGTTTATTTTATTTAAATTTATAGATTATTTATTATTCATTCTGTTTAATATCTTTTGGGAATTTTCTTGTTGTTATACAAAATCATTTTCTATTAATTATCTTAAATAATGATTCAAAGAAGTTATACACTTTTAAAAAAAAAAAAGTGCCAGAAGGTTTTACTGTTACAATCCATATATCTCTGTATATATGTTAGTGTGTATATATAATCCATATGTGGGTTTTTTTTTTAAAAAAAACACTTTTAAACATATACATATGATAGAATGATTTTTTTTTTGGCACTTCTATTTCCATATAACATTAAATACTTGTATGAGTTTCAGTCAAAGATCATATATCATTTTATAAAATCATATACATATGTTAATGACGGAAGAAAACGAAACGAATAATGGATAAAAAAAAGCAAAATCTTGAAATTTGAAGTCCTTTTTATTGTGCTTTATTTTTTACTTTCATTTTTAAAAAAAATATATGTGTCAGTAGTGAAAAAGGATAATAGCAGCTGGTGTTGTTTGCTTGCAGCACATCTCTTTGATTCACAAACTGTAATATGAAATTATTTTTGAACTGAATATATGGATGTGAAGCAGATTTATTTTTTTTTTAATCGAAATACAAAAAATATAGGTAATGTCCTTGAAAACAGCAAAATATTATATGGTATATTGAAATAATAATTAAACATGTTAAAGTAGTTAATTTGAAAACTTAATTAAAACAAATTATTTCAACTTAAAATAAATTTATAAAAAATTAATAATTATTTTTAAACTGAATATATGTGAAGCAGATTTATTTTTTTGATCGAAATAGAAAAAGGATGGTAATGTCCTTGAAAAAAAAAACAAATTAATATGTTATATTAAAGTAATAATTAAGCATGTTTAAATAGTTAATTTGAAAACTTAATTAAAACAAATTACTTCAACTTAAACAAATACATAAAAAAATTAATAATTAATGAATGAAGATATTTTAATATTAAATAGATCTTATTATAATTTTTAACATGTACAAAATGCTTAAATATAATTATATATGTATTTATATTTATAATAAGTCAATTAAGAGCAGCAAGGAACAATGTCGTAGTAAGAAAGATAATATTTTTGCTTCCTACCAATTTTCCTTTAATTCCATTTCATTTTGAACAAGTCTTCATTTTCAAAATTAAACAAAAATTGTAAAGTAAATTTCCTTGCAATGTCAGCGCCAGGGATTATGCAACTTCCTGTGTTAATCCCTTCACTTTGTGCTAACGCAAAGCAAGCAAGCAGAGCAACTAAGAACACAGAACCAGCAGCTCAGCAAAAAAATAAAACAAAAAATAAAAAAACAAAAACAAAGAAATACTTATTAGTACAATAACAACAAACAGCAACGACAATGGCAATTACAACAACAACAACTGATACTACAACGACTAAGACACAAAACAATGTTAACAAATAACAAAATTAAAAAAAGTAGGAAGGTATTAAGGCAGGCAAAAGCAGTCAGTCGGGCAAATACCCTTTACATTGTTATTTTATTATTTTTTTTTGTGTGCTTATTCTTTATTCTACTCTTGTCTACTTGCTTGCATATTTGGTATTTCTGTTCTTAACAATTTATTTTATTTTTATTTTTTTTGAAATTTTGTTTTTATATTTTGTGGTTTTGAAAATTGCAGTCAATTTAATTTCATGACTGACTGCATTGGTTTTTTTTTAATGTTCTTTATTTATTTCCAACACACAAAGAGGATATCGTTGTCTAAAGGACACTTTACGTCATACACGTCTTCATTAAGAACTACTGGTTGGTGTGTGCTTGTCTGTTGTCACTTTACCAGTTTGTGTAGAAAAAAAGTTAGTTTTTTTTGAGTTTTTTTATTATCTTCAAGGACGTTTTTTTTAAGCCTGGTTTTAAAATTTCAAAGTATAAAGCAGTCTAATAATTTTTCACTAAAGAAGTAAAGTTAAAAACGTAAACTTCTTTTAAAGTATGTATGTATGTATTTATATATATCGATATTTTAGAATGTACATAAATATGTATAGGCCGTGTGCGAGTTCGAGTAAATTGAGATATGGTAAATTGAAATTTTCGAGGGATTTTTTGCACTATTTATTTACATAAATAATAAATTTACTGCAGTTATTTATTATTTTTGGTTAAAAGTTTTCAAATTTATTTATTTATTTATTAAACATCTTATAAAATTTTTACAATGATAACACAATTCACCTAATTTTATCTAATTTACCCTACTCGAAATTCTGGTAAATATCACTATTCGCTGCCATACCGTCATAATTTACTATTTCTCTCAATTTACCATCAATTTACTCGAACTCGCACACGGCCATAATGCACTTATGTTTAAAGTGAGAAATATACTTTTATCTTATTCATTAATTTATATACATATGTATGTATGTATATACGTCTGTAATCCTTGCATCCTTCGTATTTCACAAAATTTGCACAATTTTCTCCTTGATTTTCTACCGAAAAAAGCTGTTAAAATTTCACCTTCGCCTTGCAACAACGAACGAAACATGTTTGATTTTATACGCATTCATACAAAAAGCTATGTACATATGCATGTGCATACATACATATATACCTGATATATGCCTGATATAAAGTTGTTGTTTTATTGTAGTGGATTTTGCTTTAAATTTTGTGGGTTATTGTTGGCCGATTGTGTGTTTTCTTTAAAATATATGCATGCTGCACATGTGGACATTCTGCCTTTGTTTCTTTCTCTTTTATTGTATTTGATGCCAATTGAACATGTTGGTGCATGCACTTTGCCTGTCTCTACTTGCTTGCTTCGTTTGCTCTGTCGCGTTAATTTGTTGTCACCATCACCATCACCGGTTTTGAGCTGCAGCACAAATAGTTTAGCACTTATCCATAAATTAACTATTTTTTTTTTAAATTAACATATGCATGCATATGTATGTATTATAATGTGTATGTAGATTGTTATTCACAAAATATTATAAGTTATACATACAAACATGTTTGTATGCGGCATTCATTTTCGTAAGTAACATAAATAAAAATATGTTTTTATTTAAGAATATATAAAAGCTGCTTATTTGCATATCACATATTTATATATCTTATTAGCAAAAAAAAAAAAAATTAAATTTAACAAAATAAAAAAAATAATTTTTGTAAATTTATTCTTTTATATTCGTTTTTCATAATTATTCCAAACAAGACAAAAATATTAAGTTTACAACAAAACAAAACCAATTTTTTTATTTTTTTAAAAGTCAACAGCAACACAAAAATAATGTGAAGAACTTAAAAGCTGTAATTTCTTAGTTTTAAAAGTATACCAACAAGAAAATAAACGTAACAAAATATAGCAACAACAAAATCATATGTTCGTTCAGCACCGTCGCCGCAGCGCACATAAAACTGCATGATTTTTGGTATTGTGTGTAGTCAGAGTCGACGTTCTTGTTGTTTGGTTGGTTGGCGTTTAGTCAGTTAGTTGGACAGTTGCTTAGTTAATTTCACTGTCAAACTAGCGGCTGATTTCCAGCTGATGAGTTGCCAGGTGATTTCGTGTTGCCCCACTTCTCCCGGCTTTACATCCAAACATACTTACATATCTAATAACATAATCACTCCATTTGTGTTTTCAGTTTCTTTTTTACTCATTTTATTTTGTACTCTTGAGAGTGAAGTGCTTTTTTTTCTTGCTATGTTACCTCTCTTTCAAGTCATTTTGAGCATTTTCTCGCTCTTGCTCTATATGTTTCTACATGAATATATACATATATTTTATATATATATTTAAATATATATATTTATATAGATATATGTATGTAAAATAAATATATGTGTTAACATGTGTGTTTTGTGCTATAAAAGTCCACATGGTTGTTCTTTTAATGTATATTTATCTATATATATTATTTTTTTGTTTTTTCTTTTCGCTCAGCTGTTTCTTATTTACTTGAATGCCGGCAAGTGTTGTTAACTGTAAAAAGCAGCAAGTTGCATTAGTGTGAAGAATAATAAAGAAAATGTTTTGCTTACATATAATTCGTTGAAGACAAAGAGAAAGCAAAAAATACACTTAAAAAAAAGTTAGTGATTTATGATATCTTAATCTTCTGCCATACATTATGTAAAATTATTAAAATATTATTAGTACTTAAGTTACTAAATTGATTATTGAAATATGTACATTAATAAATTATGCTATTTTGCAGTTACACTAAAAATAGTATTCTAAGTAGAAATATTATAAAATATATTTTTTATCAGCATAGTTTTTAATTTGGCCTAGCACGTTTTGTTTGCATCCAAGTGATTTTGTGGCTCTCAGAGATTTAAATTAGAATTTTAACTGAATTTTAATAGTTTTAATAATTATTTTATTAATAATAAAAATTTTTATAAAACGATTCTAATTGGATGAATATTTGAATCTATTGCCTTGTTTACACTTACTATTGCCGAGACTTATAAAACATAAGCACATTTTTATATTGATTTTGTATAAAAAATTATAATTGTTACTACACGTTTGTCGAGTTAATTGCTAAAGTGTAAACGTAGCAGATTTTATAAAATATATGCGTTATATATTTATTACATATAATATAATTAAATTTATAACATATTTAATAATGATATATTATCAGTTCTACGCCGTGTGCGAGTTCTAATAAATTGAGGAAATAGTAAATGGTGTCGAATGTTGGTATTTACCAGAATTTCGAGTAATGTAAATTAGATAAAAATTAGGTAAATAAGGTATTATCGTTTTGAAAATTTTATAATAATTAAATAAATATTTACATAACTGTAGTGGAAAAAGTCCCTAGGAAATTTCAATTTACTTTACCTCAATTTACTCGAACGGCCCTAATATGCAATTTTATAATTATTATTTATTTGCTTAATATCTCTATAACCTATTATACAAAATATTTTAAAATGATTTTTTTAAAATACGGTTGGCTATTCTAAATACTACCTACTATACTAACATACAGTATGCTATATCTCTAAGCACTTTATATATACTATAAAGCATTTTAATATTTGATTAACAAAGGAGTTAACATATGCAAAATACTATGACTGTTAAGTTAAAAAAATCTGCGTACAAACATGCCACATAAAATTTAATAGGTTTTTTTTATATATATAAACAACGAAAATGTTTATTTAATTTTAATAAAGTAAAGTAAACAAATAAAATGATATAATTTTTTCTCTTTCGTTTCTTTTAGACTGGACAAGTCCATTAACGCCACCTCCACCACCACCATCACATAATCGTAGCCAACAACGTAGCTTAGTTAGTCAACAACAAAAACAACAAAACCAGCAGCAACAAAAAAAATCTCAATCAGATAGCGCAGAGAGTGGTATTGACATTGTTGACGGTATACAACCGCAACATTTCTATCACCGTAATCAATATACTCACGTTCATAATCGTCAACAACAACAAAAACAGCAGCAGCAACAACAACAACAACAATATTATTCACAATCACATCAACAACAACAACATCATTTATACCAGCAACAACATTTAAATTATTCAAAAATGAATACAACAACAGCTGCTGTCGCAGTTGAAAGCTCAACAAGCTCTCGTTTCGCTTACAACAACAATTTGTTATGCTGTGATGAAAGTGTTACAACAGCCACTGATGCAGCTACCACAGCAACAACACCCGACACAGAAGCAGTTAGTTTCATTACAGCCAATGATGAAATTAATGCGGCTGCCATTAATGAACTATCGCGGCGTCTGCAGGCAGAGCTGCGTGCGGCTAAAAGTCGTCATTTGGGTTGCACAGAGGTGACATTACCTTGGGATCTAACACCCCGTATTGCTGCAGAAATAATCAAAACATCTGAACGTGAGCCATGCGGTGTGCGCAGTTGTACTATTTTTATTGAATTTGAAGACGAGCCCAATAACACAAGGTAAGTGATTTAAGTTCTTTGTAGGATTGTACATTTTAGTTCATTTTCGTAAACTAGTTCTGTAATTCGTTCGTTCGTTTGAATGAACTATTTCGATGTGTTAATTTCTATATAGTCATACTTAAACCAATGCATATGTATGTTATTATTATTGGTGTCTAATAAGATGAGCTGTTTCGGAACGGTACTATAAAGTATAATTTAGTATATAACATATAAAACACTAATGTATTTAGTGTATAAAGTTCCCGGAATTATACTTGAAATGGCAACTTTAACTTTAAGAACAGAGAAAAATCATGCACAGCTATGGCAGCCAAGCGCGATGCGTGGTTGATAGCCCTACCAAGTAAAACAATAATCCCAACATTCTGCGAAGTGACTTTAACTATGCTCAAAACACTAGTTTCGGTTCGAAAATCTATCCTCGAAGTGATAACTTTAACTTTAAGAACAGGAAAAAAATCATACACATCTCTGACAGGCAAGCACTTCTATTGAAGTAGAAAATAAGTAAACTGATTTAATAATTCATTTAAATTAAACTATGACATTCATAATTGATATAAGCTTAGATAAAAAAAAAATTTATTAATTACTTAAAAGCGAGTGGCTGTCTCTATATCGGGATATCTTTCATCTTTGTATCGACAATCAAGTGCCGCTTATTTATATGACAGAGACCCAAACTCAACAAAAACGATAATGATTACTCAGTAATGATCCCACCGTCGCCTTCATTTCCCTCTCAATCACCACCAATCCACTTCCCTAATCGTGTAATAGTCTTGTATACCTTTTCATGTTATCTGCTTACAGATCCCAGCGGGTTACAACAAGAACAACTCAGTACTTTACTCAACTTTACTTTTGATATTACTTTTGATAACCAAAAAATTTTCAAATCTTTACCATATATATAAATATTAAGCTTTTATTAGTATAGTCTAAGGTATACTAATAATAAATTTTATTATTTTTTATTTTCAGGCGTATTGCAACATTCAAAGTGGATCCAAATACAGTTTCAACTTTCGAGCTATACTTGACTTTGAAACATGATAGAAGTGGTTGGACCTCGAAACTACCACAATTTTTAAAGTATGTATAAAATATTTTAAAGACTATAAGTGCATCTCGTTAACGCTGAACTATATCTTTTACTTTTCACAGAAACCTTACACGCAGCAGTACAATTCTAATAAGTCCAGATTTTACGCTGACCAAAAATAAGCTTTATTCTAGTGAATAAATGCAAAATAAAAATAAAAAAGCAGTATATTAAAAAACAAGTTCTAAATTTTCTAAACTAAACAAAGGGCGTGCCGCATATGAACTGCTAGTTGCCATAGGCGGTGTTAATAATTGGGAGACTAAAATTTAAACACACAAACACCAACACACCACATATATAACATACATATTTCTATATCGCTGTCAGTGCGTGGAAAGCAATGGCAAAACACACCATACACCATATTAAATACACCACACTATTACACAAATAAAAACAAAATATAATTATTTAAAATCCCTCCGAATTAATTTTTTGATATCTTCATAAATAATCAAACAAAACAAATTTAAAATAAATATATATATATATATTGATGATTAAAGAAAAAAATCAACTGAAATCGAAGTCATAGAGGCAAAATTTAATTTAAAATAACAAATAATAAAGTTTCAAAATATAAGAAGAAAAAAATTTTTTTAAATGAAAAATTAAACTTAAACAAAATATTAACTTTGGACCACACTTTTCACCTCTACTTTTTATAAGCAAACCAAGAGCAACAATAAAATAAAAAACAACAACAGCAAAAACAACAAATCAACTGCAGTTGCAGGCAACTTTAAAACTAAAACTAACAACATTTATAAACAATCGGACTGACTTTTGGATATAAAGTATTGCATTAAAATACTTTTCTTTTGAAAAACAAAAAAAAAACCAAAAATAACAAACAAAACAAAAGGCTACAAAATTCAACGTTTGGTGTTTACTCAATCAAGTGCGGAAGCGGAAGTGAAAATTTTTTTCATAGTTTTCATTAAGTATTATTAATAAAGGAAAACGTATTATATAGTTTTTCTCAAGAAAATTTAATTAAAAATAAAACTAAATATAAAATAAAGTTGATGTGATATTAAAAAACAAAAATACTACAAATGATACAACAACAACAACAAAATTGCTTAAAGGAGATAATTTAAAATTTGTTTAAAGTAAAACTGAGCTTAAAGAAATAGTGCGTGAAAATGTTTTAAATATGATATTTGACGAAAATTATTTAGGTAATTGATAAGAGAAGAGATTAAGCATTGTCAAAAATTTTGCACACAACTGTGACTTCATAAAGAGTCTCGTTAATTTTTTATGAAAATCATTCATTAATAATATCATTTAAAGTGCATGAAAAAACTCCGTCACTTTTTAAACGATATTTTTGCTAATGTTTATAAGAAATAAAGAAATCAAATCATATTTATCTATTACATATTAAAACTGTGACTGCATATCTATCGGTAGTTTACAGTACATTAATTAACATCTATCATAATTTTCAGCAAAAACCACATTCATAAGCTCCGTACTATACTATTATTCGTTCCATCTTTGTTTCATTTTCATTTTGGTTCTTGATTCACTTCAAGTTAAATATAATTTTACTAGGAGTTTTAGAAACAACAATAAAAAAAACAATATAACAAACACAATATATAAGCTTTTAGCTATTTTTTATATTAAATTATTTGTAATAACCAGTTTAAATTTTTTTTTATACTATTTATTATTAAAATAAAAACTGTAGTATTTTTAGTATGTTTAGGAATTTTCAAATTTAGTTGTTACTATTAAAATATAACAAATAAAACAAAAAATAAATGTAATAAAAACAAATCAATTTTGCATATAAATATATATTATATACATATATACAAAAAATATCTTTGTGTTATTAAAATTTCAAAAATTTATAAATTTGTAAATGATTATTCAGTAGAGTTGACTATATTTATATGCGTATTAGTAGGCTATTATAAAAAAAAATACAAAACAAATTTTTTCTAGATATGCAACTTATGTAAATTAAAACAAAAATAAAAACAATTTGTTTAGGTTTCTTGTTTTCGTTTACTTTGATAGTAAACTGCAAGAAACAAATTTCATTAATAAAAAAAAACAACAACAACAACAAAAATTATGTATTAATATTTAAAATAAAAAAAATGAAAAAACAAAAAAAAATCGAAACATTAAGTAAAAATAAAATTATAAAGTCATCTGTGTTATAAACTATTTTAATATGTATTAAATGTAAAGCAAAGAAAACAAATATATAAAAGAAAACAAATGCTAACATAAAAATTTGTCTAGATTTAAGTATTTTTTCACTGAAACATTTTTCATTGATTTTACAAAAATCAATAACAAGAACAAACATTTAATAATATAAAAAATTTCATACAACAATATAGTATTACACACTTATATCAAAAAATACACTGTAAAAGTTTTTTTAATACAATACACTTTTATCTTAACATATAAAAAAATGGCGTATATTATTTTTGTAAACAGTTTTGTAGTGTTTTATATTAGAAATTTTCCTTTTTATTAAAAAATTAAAATAATTTTTAATTCCATTAAATCTGAAATATATTAAAAGAAAATCTCTCTTGCAAGTTAATTTAATAATTTTTGTCTTTCTTTATATTTTCTTTCTTTCTAAATTATTGTATTTAAAAATAATAATTAAACAAAAATTAAAAATAAATAATTTTAGCATCTAACATATATTATAATATACTGATAAACACATATACTAATTAAATATTTCTTGCACAAAAGTTATAAAAATTACAAAAAAAATATATTTAAATTCTTTATAATTAAACAAATTAAAAATAAATAAAAATATATATATTATATTATATTGTATATATTATATATAATGTATTTATATATTATAAATATATATATAAATAATTATATATATATATATAACAAAAATTATATATTATGTATTTTTTATTTTAACTTGTTTAAAAAATACATATAATTTCAATATGTATTTTAACAGTGTATAATAAATATGCTAGATGTAAAAATTAATATTTTTAAATTCTGTGTATTTATTTATTTTAATAATGTTTTTGGTAATATCTAAAATATTGTTTTTGTTCAATTATAAAATAACATTTAATTCTTATATTTATTTATTTTTTGTTTTTAATTTTATTGCAAGCCATATATATCATTTAAAAACCAATATTTTTTTGCTCTTTTATATATATTTTAATTAATTTATGTGAAAGTTAATATAACATAATTAAATTATTAACACTACAAAATGTTCAAAAAGAAATTTTTTATAAAAAATTTAACAATTTAATATAATTCATGTATACTAAGTTAGTTTTTTTTTAATGTATAATGATAATTTTAAAAATATTAAGTTAGTTAATGTTAATTTTTATTATAACAAGAGAAAGCTAAAACTACGATCTCGAATTTTATTTAATATTATTTTTATATAAAAAATTAATTTAAAACTTTTGTTTTTTGTTTAACCATACATACAGCAAAGAAATTAACTCATACAAATTATTAAAAGTATATAACAATAGACACAACAGAAAAAAACTAAATACATATATATAAACAATTCAAATACACACACTCATATATTCAAGTACACACATTGTAAAAATGCTTTGTAGTTTTTAAATTTAAAATATATGAAATGATTGTAATATCAATTATATAAAAAAATTAAAATAGGAACCATGTATGTGATCTATTAAATTAAATAAAAATAAATATTTTTTAATAAAAAAATGCAAAATTATTTTTTAGTTATTAAAAAATTCCTTAAAATTATGAACGCTGTCGTCATTTTTAGTAGTTTATAATATAATTTAGATTTCATTTTAATTACAAAAAGCTTAATAATTTGCAACATTTATAAATATATATACAATTATCATTTAAATAATAAATAATTATTATGCTTTAGATGTTTATAATTTGGCAAAAATTAAAAAAATTACAAATACGTATATATGCGTATATATATATATTATTACAAAAAAAAAATATATATATATATATAAAAAGAAAAAAATCACTTTGCATTTTTAGCTGTAAAAACAATACAAATTAATTAATACAAAAAACAAAACAAATTTGTATAAGGATAAAATTTTTAATTTGAAAATTTTTAAATTTTTTATTTTGCATTATTGCAACAATTAAATTTTAAAACTGACTCGTCCAGTGCTCCTCAAAGTATTTGTAAACAATAAAAATGATGATAATGATTATAAGTATAAGAAAATCATATATAAATATATAAAGATACATATATTCGTGTATATATTTGGAATATATAAGTAATAAATGTTTAGTATTTATATATATATATATATATATAAATATAAAAAATAAATATTTAGCATTAGTGTGTGTTTAAGGGTACCAAAATAATATAAAAAAATAGCAACAATAAAACAATAAATTTTTTCGCTACACAAATATAGTGCTTACATGAACCAAACAACTACAACAACAATATTTTAAACTATTAACAATAATTGATATAGAATTTGCATAAATAACTATTTCTTTCTTTCTAATTCCTATATAGCAAAAATAGTAGAAAACAAAACAATAGAAAGTTTAATTTGCTTCGCTTAAATATATACGCAATTTAAATAACAAAAAAACAACAATAACATTTAAAACTAAATAGAAATGCAAAAGCAAAATAGAATACGTATATATATATATATTTATTTATATATATATGTGCGTAAATATGTATATTAATTACTTATAAAACAAAACAAAAAACAAAAGTATGTAGTTTTAAATAAAGTTAATCATTAATTATTATAAATGTAAATTATTAAAATAAAGCATGACTCATCAAAAGTGAAAGTTAATTAAGGAAGAAAGCTAAAAAACGAGTTATCCCACCATATGTGATGAATTGTTAAATATAAATTAAAATAAACAAAAAATTAATTATTAACAATAAAAACTATAATTATAAAAATAATATATTTATGTACATTATGAAGTAAAAAAAAAAGAAAAAATAATAATTAAAACACACAAAGAAAACAAAACAAATGTTTAAAAACGAAACAAAAAATTTATGATCTTCAAAAGAAAAACAATGATATATATAACAAATAATAAGTAAAACAACAAACCAGAAGTGATTTATTTTAATTAGTTTAAGATAATTGTTCTGTTTTCTATATATGTATATGTATATAAACTATTACATATATATAATTTAGTTATTAATTGAACAGTAAAAAATATTCAATAATTACTAAAAAGCAAATATAAAACAATTAGTGGCGCTCTTACATAATAATCTGAAAAAAAAAAACAGAAACATTATGTAAGCAGCAAATATATATATATATATTATATAACAAATTAACAATTTAGGAATTAACAAATTCAATTTCTCATTATAATTTTTTTTAATTAATTTTTTTTATTAAAAATTATTTTTAACGAAAGCAAATAAAATAAAATTGTTTTTAAAATACAAAAAAAAGATATTTTATTTCGTTTATTTAATTTTTTTTTTTTTTGTAAGGTTGTTTTTTTTCTTGGTTTAATTCACATTCTTTATTATTTAAAGTAATTTGGAATATGAAAATAATACTATGTTCAGACACTCCTTAGTTTCACAAAAATCTTAATTTCATCTTCTGTTAGGAATTTAAAATAATAATTCACATACCTGAAATCCACTAAAGCTAATAAAACTACTGAATGCTATCCTTTATAGTTGTGATCAAAATTTCCCAGATTTAAATGGTGTCTGAAGCATGTAATTTTTAACATTCGATTTGTAAACAAAAAACATATGATTTTCTTAATTTGGTGCAGTATAAACACTTTCGAAATTAACTTAATTTCATTTTTACGAAATTAAGCAAATTTGTCTGTCTGAACATAGAATAACGATTTCTGAAGTACTAAAAAAATTTATGTTGTAAATCGTAAAAGTAGTAAGGTATATTTTAATTGCAACACTTTAAGGATTTATAAGTCAGAAAAAAAATGTCTGACATAAAATATAATTTTACAATAGAATATCATGGAACGTAATTAAACCATAACATTTATTTGAAATAATAATTTTGAACTCTTTCAAACACATTGACAACTATTAGATCAGTCTGAGATGTTCTCATAAAAATGGTATCTAATAGCTTTGTACCATCACTATCTGCATTAACGATAACTTTTTTTGACTCATATATTTCAGAGAAAAAATCTTACTCTGAATTTGAAGAATTTTTTTTCTTATTTACATATTGATTGGTGGTTCGGAGAGCCATTATATTCCATTAGGTTTATGATTATTTCTTTCTTTACCTTAAAGCCTTATTATTAACCTTATTTATTTTTATAAATATCTTCTATCTCTTCACCACATAATATTAAGATCATAAAAAAACTATTAATTTAGGGACTCAATACAAAACCATTTTTTAATATAAAAAATATATCTGTTCCTGTAGTACTTATTCCAACTTCTATAATTAGGTAACGGTTTCCGCAATATATATCATACAGAACATAGTTTGAAAAAACGCAATATTATTTTAACGTATTTATTTAATTATAAATTTATTATTATTTACAATATATTCATTTCAATTTATTTATTTTTTTAAATTTTGAAATCAAATTGTTATTCACCTATAATTTATTTTATTAATATGTCATATATAATATGATTAATAATATTATTTATATAAAAAAGTTTTTCGTGTTAAATTTCTAAACCATAAAGCTTTTTTCTTGTTTTATATATTATATATTTATATTGCAAAATGTAAAAGTTTTAGTAAGTATTTTATATAAATAATTCTTAATTACACATACATTAAAATAATTTTTTCGTTTATTAAAAATTCATTAATTTAATTTTATCTATATGATAATAATTAGTTTTAATAATCATATATTTTTTATATTGTTATATAAGCTACAAATTCAGGTAATTCTTTATTATTTTAGTTAGGTAGATATTACTTTTAATAATTAAATATTATATATAAGAGTTAATATTATAAAGTTTGATATTAATAGGATTTAAAATTATAGTTATTATTTAAATATTATATTTAAAAAAAAAAATTATTATTACTTGATTTAAAAACTTATAATAAAAAAATTAAAAATACTAAACATATAAAAAAAATATTAAACTCAATAGATATAAACAGAAAAGCTTCATTATTTAATAAAATAAAATTCAATGTAAGTAAATCTGTATTATAAAAAAAATACATTTTAAATTATTAAAACCCTCTATGAAAATGGAGAGTGTTATTATGAAATATATAATTTTACAACATGTTTCTTACCAAAAAATTTTTATGTATGTTATTAAAATCTATAAATTTTTTATATATAAGTTAATTATACACATTTTTTTGAAAATTCGAATTTTTTTAGTTTATTAAAAGTTACTTTTAAATTATTTGCTTCAAAATAAATAAAATAATAATAATAGTATATTAATTTTTTATATATGAGTTAATTATTTATTAAATACATTTTTTTAAAAACTAAAATATTTTTAGGTTATTAAAAGTTACTTCTCAAATTATTTGTTTTAAAATAAATAAAATAATAATAGTAGTCTATTATTATTTGAAACCGTTAAACATTTTTTGAAAAAGTAAAATTATTTGCTTACCTTTTTTAATTAGTTCATTTAATATATATAATAAATGAAATTATTTTTATATTGTTTTTTATTTCTTTATAAAAAATTATTTCATCTTCGCTAAAACCAACTTGAAATTTCTTATTTCAATTTGATATAGCTTTTCTGTAAATCACAATTAATTTATAAAACGTTATTTTTTTATAACATAAAAATTAAATGGAATATAAATCAACAAATTGTAACTAAATCAGAGTTTTAACCCAAACGAAACGTATTAATTATTGAAGACTAAGTTTAGAAAACAACTCAATATATAAAAATAAATTTTTTTCATAAAGTTTTGCCTTTTCGTAAAAATAAAATTACAAATAAAATTTAAAAGAAAAAGAAAAAACATAAAACAAAAGTCTAATCTTAATTAATCTATAAGAAAACAAATTGTAATTGTTAAAAACTTCAAATAAATTTTAGGTAGTGTTATAAATATTATTATTAATATTATTATTATGAATATAATTATATATATTAAGAAAAACAAAACAAAACAAATTACAATATAAAACTTTTTGAAGCAAATCTCTTTCTCAGTGTCCGTGAATTAGTATTTTAATATTTATTAGATTTAAAATTTAATATATAAAATGAATAATCAACGAATTATGTAAAGAAAAAATATATATAATTAAAACCAAAGAAAATCAAATCAAGGCTTAACATTTTTAAAATTTAGTTGCTCACCGCATATATATTAATATTTATATATAGATATATATAAATATATAAATACAAAGAAATTAATTAAAAGTCTATACAAATAACAAAAAAAAAAACAAATTGAAATGGAAATTATTTATTAGCATTAAACAGAAAAAATTTATATTTAAATTGCAGTAATAAATAAAATAAAAACAAAATAATATTTTTTAATTTAGAAAGCACAATCTCGTCCATATCAAAACTTTAAAACAAAGTTTTAATTAAAAAACGAAAATAAAAAATTAAAAGCAAAATTAAAATTTAATTAAAATACAATTTCAATAATTAAAATTCTAACAAAAAATAATTAATCATTAAGATTTACTTCTTTGTCTTTCTGTCTTTCATAGACATACATACCAACAAATTTATGTAGTGCAATAAGCAGCAAAAATTATACGAAATAAACAATATTCAAAAAATTATAGATGTGCAATGTAGTGTTTTTATTTTACTGGAAAAAAAATTAGAGAAAAATAAGCATAAAAATTAATTCAAATTAAATTTTACAATACAAAACAAATTAAAAATTGTCAATTGTCCGTCATTTGTATTAAACTAATATAAATACAAATCATTAAAAATAAAAATAAATAATATGATAAAAATTTTTAAATCATTTTATTTTG
This sequence comes from Teleopsis dalmanni, assembly GCF_002237135.1. Lineage (NCBI taxonomy): Eukaryota > Metazoa > Arthropoda > Insecta > Diptera > Diopsidae > Teleopsis > Teleopsis dalmanni. The sequence goes on along the minus strand of NC_051846.1, from coordinate 78,122,442 downwards.
CTTTTTTTTCAATATAAATTTCATTGATTTTTTATTATAATATTATTTATATTTTTATTTAAATTTTTTAATTATGTATAATATAACATTATATTTTTTTATCAATTGTATTTTATTATTCTTATTTAAATGCTTAAATATTTTCTTATTTAACATTTATTATAATTTGTGTTACAAATTAAGAAATAGATTAATTTGGTACACATATTAAAATTTTTATTATAATTATTATTATATTTTATTCTTAATTATATTTATTGTGTTAAGAATTTTATATTAATTTTTATATTTATTTTTTAGAAAAATATTTTTAATATATACATTATTTAATAATTATCACATATTTTTATTTTGTTGTAGTTTTTATTAAAAAAAAAATTCAATTAATTTTATAACATTTTTATTAAGTTTTTATTAAGTAACATTATTTATTAAGTTAATAATATATATCAAATATTATTTTAATATTGTTAATATATAAAAATGTAAAACATATTTTTATATGTTTGTGTATATTAAATTAGTGTTATAATAAAATATGATTTAATTAATATATTATTAATTATTATATTAATATGAAATTATTATTATTTAATTTCATATTTATAATATTTATATTTATATTAAATATTAAATAAAATTTGATTAAAAATATTATTTAATTTATTTTATTTTTTGATTTTTGTTTACTCTAATTCTAGAAGAAATTAATTTTATATTCCACTCTTGTTTCACATTTTATAAAATACAAACTTTTGAGTTATAAATATATTATACGTTATATTTCTATATAGTTATTTATATAATTTAAAAAAAAAGTATTTTAAATTTTAATATTTTTTTCAAATCACTTATTTTTTTAGTAATGTATTTTAAAATTATTTATGAATTTTGCTGTTTTTATTCAGATTGAAAATTATATTTATAAATTATTTTTTAATATTGTTTTTTGTTTAGTTTATATTTTAATATTTTTATACTTATTTAATTTAGTACCCTTAACTGTTTTAATACAATTTTAACAAATATTTAAGATTCTGTTTTTAATTTAGTTATTTTATATTTAATATTTAATATATAAATTTATATTTATAAATTTTTTTTTTATTTATATATATTTGATATATATATTTAATTCGTTATTTATTATATCTTTGTTTGTAGCATATTATATTTTATGTATATGTTATCTAATAATTTTCTAATTCCTTACAATAATTAACTATGTTAATACAAGTAAAACAAAAATTAAAATTTTTTACAAATTAATAGCAAAAACAAAATTGTATAAGGGAAGCAAAGAACTGTACTGTGACAAAAAATAATATTAAAAAGAAAAATTTAAATCAATAAAAACGTTTATTATTAAAATATAATAACTTTAACTGAAACTCTACAAACTTTCTTATATATTAAAAAACAAAAACATATTTTAAGTAAATCTATACATAAAATTTAAAACTTTATTGTGTAATTGTTAAAAATAAACGACAACAAATTAATTAAGTAGTTTTTATGAAATTTCTAAATATTATTACTATTAAAAAACAAAACAATGTTATTAGCTATTAAACAATAAAATTTATGACAAATATGAATTTGACTATAAATGAAAACAAAAGAACAAGAAAGAAAATCATTCAAAGTAAATACAACAAAAATTTAATTAAAAAAAATTAAAACAATAAAATTGAATATCAAACAAAGAAATGAATGAATATATATACATAAATAACTAATAAATAAATAAAAATAAATAAAATAGCGTTTTTATTTTGTAGAAGAATTAGTATTATTACTTTCTTGAAGTAAGATTTTTTATTAAATAGGAATTTTTTACAAATTATTGATTGTGATTTCGATTTATTACGTCTTCTAACATACATATACGTTATAAAAAATATATCTCACCCAGTTGTTGTTATGGTTCACTAATCCAAGGTCTTGACTAGTTCACGAATTCTGAAAATACCTTCTGTAAAAATATTTCGTTTAAAGTATATATAAATTCAGTCTTTATCCAATACTGTTCACTAATACTATATTTAGACACATCTTCATTTCGCAAAAATCTTAATTTCATCTTCGTTTCAGCGAAATTAAGTTGTTTTTCATTACAAAACTCAGTTTTAAGGTTAGAACGAAATTAAGGAATATTGCCTTAATTTCGTTGAAATGAAGGCTGAAATTAAGGAATATTTCAAATGCAATTATCGTAAGATAAATTTTAAGCAAAAGTTAAAGTTGATATAATGAAAAAGTGACATTTTTTTTTAAATATATATCAGAGAGAGCTGACTTTAATAAAACCGGGAAAATATTTTGAAAGTAGCGCAAATTTTTAAATTTAAATATAGAGAAAAAACTGTAATTTAAAATAGAGTGAAAAATTATAATTCACATATCTGAAATCCACTAAAGCTAATAAAAATACTGAATGCCATCCTTTTTTAACGTTCGATTTGTAATCAACAAACATATGATTACCTTAATTTGAGACAGTATGAACACTTTCAAAATTAACTTAATGTCATTTTTACGAAATTAAGGAATTTTGGCTGTCTGAACATAGTATAATGTGTGTTTGCTTATCAAGGAAAATCTCTTTTCGAGTATAGAACTGTACGAAAGATTTTTATATGTTGCTTAAATATTTTATATATCCAAATTTAGTGTGAGATTTGTTTTTCAAATAAGAATAATTGCTCTTCGATAATAGTACATGCATATGATTAGGCCTTCACTAAAATTTATTACAGTTCCGGACACGTTTATTTGAAATCGAGTTTTAGCGAAGGCAACTGTTTTGAAGAACTTTGTTTACTACACTGTAACTCAATATACCACTATAATAATTTAAATATATTATATTATCAATATATATCAATATAAAAAGCTTACAATTTCAAACCTAGTTATATCGAGAAATACGCTATATATAATGTAAAAAATAGCTGTCTTTTAAAATCCGGAAAATCAAAGTCACGCCCTCTTTTCCATGTAACATTATTCAGATGCACTAAGTTGTCTATTTTCAATTGATTAGAAGATTTGTGTAGTTACTTGACGAATAATGTATGTAAACGCTACAAGTAATCCATTTGCATAGAACTGTAACTAGTTTATTAATACTAAACGATTTAAATCAGGGCTGTCCAAAGTACGGCTGTTTGTGTGGCTCGCGACATGTTTTCAATCTACTACAATAAGCAAATTTTCTTTTGGTGTACTGGCAAAACTGCATTATATTATTTTTATGGTATACCAAATAAATGTATTTAATGTGATATATTAATAAAACTAAATTTAACATTATAAATTTATTTATTTTAGTCGAAAATAACTATGAACGTATCTATTTGTTTGTGCGATTCTCCAATCTGTACAGTGATTTGTATTGGTCGGCGATCCGATCTGGTCTGGACAGCCCTGATCTAAATGATCACGAAATTCTTTTATTAATTTTCTTGACCCATCAATTCTATGCATCATTATACAATATTATATATCTCCACATTCCTGATTAACTTCAGTAGCCTTTGGTGTGAAGTGCATGATGTTTACTGATTTTTTTTTTTGACCATTTTGCGGGTGATTTAGTCCATTGCTAAACATATTCTCCAGTCCGTAACAAGCTAAAAACCTAGAATTTATAAATCAAATGCACCACAAAAGAGAAATTATTGCAATAAAGCCCGTAATTTTATTCATTGTTTTCATTTTACGATTCGTTTTCTCATTTCTATGTATGTCTTAGAAAATATCTATTAATACCAATATCGGACTTTATACTATATCCTCGGTGATCATTTCAACTACGCAAAATTATTTTTATAAAATATCATGATTCCAAAACCAATCGGGTCTTTGATATTACTTCACTGGTTAAGTAGTAGGTTCGGTTGGATAACTGTAGCAGTGAGTTACAAAAAATGGCCACACCATGGCGTCTGCGGATGGCTATATATAGCCATCCGAATCCAATGCGAGTCGTTGAGTAACATTAGCATGACTTTCTCAGTATTATGTTTTTAGATTCGATTTTATTCATAAGAAAGAATATATAAATCATGCAACAAATAATGCCTCTGCATACGGAATAGTATTGAAATACTATTTTACAATTCAAAATAAAAATATAATTAATTAATTCAATTATTCTACAGCTGGTTTATGATTTCGTTCAAATATAACACAGCAAGTAAATTTGTTTATAAAAACTTTCAGAGCAAAATTAACAAAATTCCAGAAATATGTGCGAACATAAAAGTTAAGTACGGCTTTGAGCAAGTTGGTTGAGGAGCGTTGACTCTGAGCTTGAAATTTCGCAGGACACGAGTTCGATTCCTGGTACTTGCAGTGTCAAAAAATTATTTATGAATAATTAAATACAAGAATTATTTCCATGACCACTGATGATGGGTATTTAATAATACTTGAAACAGCTGTATGGTCAGCCAAAAATTCAATTAAATAAAATAATAAAAAAAAACATTTTTGTTGTTGTAGTTCACTAGTTTTCGATGAAAACCACCTTAGAAAATATATTAAAACAAATTTATGTATTTTAATTGAATATAACATTTTATATTTATTTTTTTCTCCGCTGCATTTTTAAAACTTTTTATTCTGCTTTATTATATTTCATATTATTTTTTTTTTTAAATAAATTTAATATTTAATTTTTCTGTTTAACACTAATAATTTTTATTCTACACTTATTTTGCACTATTAACGCACATGTCATTGAATTGTAATTGATTTGCAAGAAAATATTTATATAATTTCATTTTTAAAATAAATACTTGCATAAAATCGAACTAAAATTTATAAAATAATTTAATAATTTTTTTATTTGTATTGTATATAACATTTGAATTCTTTAATAAACATCTGAATTCATTTTGTATATTTTTTTATATTAAGTTTTTTTTTATTATTGTTATTTTTTTAGCGTACATAAAACATTTTTATTGACAATTTTGTTAAATTATTTAATATTTAAAAATATTTTTTTATTCGTTTGTTTAATTATTTTGTTTTTTTTTTCTTTTCTATGTTTCATGTGGTTGTGTCGTGTTTTATTGTATTTTATTAGTATCTAATTTTTAACGATCAGTTTTGCTCATTAACTAATATTTTAGTGATTGCATTGCAAATTTTTATACTTGCAATCAGTTAGGTTCCTTTAAGTTGAATTATAAAGGTGAGATTACTTAAGTTTACAGTAAGTAATAATTTTTGTTTTTTAATTAAAGTTGCTTTTAGAAAGTGGGCGTGGCTTGTATGATATATATTATATTGAATTTTGTGGCTTAAAGATAGGGACACATTAATTCGAAACTTAACAGTTATTTTTATATAATAAAGTACGTGTTCGTATAATAATTTTGTTAAATATTCAGAAAGATTTTCTTTTGGTATTTTTTTTTTTAATTAATTTGTTAGAAAAATAGTTTATTCTCTTTATATTCTTGTTAATATATTCTTTTTTATAATTAGTTTTTGTAAATATATAACAAAATTTTTAACAATTTTTAGGCATGAAACGTTAAACGACTACTTTGAAAACAGAATAAATAATTTATATTTCTACTTCTTTATTCAAACATTTGAAAGTTACTTCAATATAATATTTTTTTAATTTTTTTAAAGTATTTTAGTAGTGATCATTATAAATAAAATATTTTTATGTATTCATATCAAATTAATATTTCAATATATGACAGAACAAACTGCATTGCAATTTTTTTGTTTAATTTTAAATAAAAATTTTTAATTAAATAAATAAATTGTAAAAAACCATAATTTGATAAAAACAGTAATATACAACACATAATAAATATTTGTTTTTTTTTTTCAAATTTAAAAAAAATGCTATTTGTGAATTAATTTTTATCTTATATAGTTTTCTAATGGTTCTTTGACCATTATAAATATTATACTACTTCATTTTTGATCAAAAAAAAAAAAAATTAAATACAAAATGCAACATAAATGTCCAACATAATGACTAATCAAATTATCAAATGTTCAACTTAACGAATGATATACTTATATCACCAACTTTGATTTAACGAAATCTACGATAAAATAATTATAAGAGGAAATCTGTCGTTAAAAAAATAGCAACTCATGTTAGACAAAAATGTCGTCGAATTCTTATGCCTTGTTTTCACTGTCATTTTAAATGACAATTATAATTGACTGGTGTGTCAAATATGGTGTGTTTTTATGATATGATAAGTATGCAAATACGACATCATAAGACTACCCGTTTCCATTATACTGACATTATTTGACAGTGAAAATGACATAGTGTAAACAAGGCATTAGCTTTTGTTAATAAAAACTAAAAAATTTGTTTAATTAAAAAAGTTAACTTAACATAAGCTTATTAATAAACAACAGAAAATTTTCATTACATCGAAATCATGATTTCATAAGACTTATAAAAGAAACGTAGAAGAATTAATAGCGAGCATCAATAATTTTCAAAAAATAATTTCTAAACTACAAAATAGCTATATTTCTTTGTTTAGCATACGTAGTTGATTTATCGAATTTTTCTATTTAACTAATGAGCTGTACATGAAACCTTTAGTTAAATTGAGTGACTATCGCTTAAAATATGACAAACCTCAAAAACTTAAAAAAAAAATATTAATATAATATGAATGTAAAAATTTGATAAAAAAATAAAAATTAAAAAATAACAAAATAAAAATAAAAAAATAGTTTTCGATTAATTTGTTACATATATTTTAAATTTTTTAATAATATACCCATACAATATACTCATATATTATTCCCGGACAAATTTCAAAATGAATACGTATTTACACTCAAATACAAAAATCTAGCAAAAATCTTGCCAGTGTAGAAGCTAGGTTAGTTTTTGGATCGGAAACCTAAAAATGAAATATACACGATTGCATTTTTTAGACAAATTTTGTTTACATTCAATTAAAATGCAGAGTTTTAAGATCGTATTTTTATTCATTTAGATATTTTGTATGACTAAAACAATAGCCTACTTTTAGGCGGTTTTAAATAATTTTGTTTGATTTTAATTTAGACCAATTCCTATTACACAAATATATGCCTAGATAAGTGCAGGCTTGACTAGTGAATTCATAATACAAATTATTTATCATCATAATAATTATTAATAGTGATATCCCTCATAATATTTCAGAAAATTTACTGAAATTTGTTGATAATCTTGGAAATAATTTAAATGATTTTTCTTCATATTACCTATTATTTTTTAATGGAAGAAATGCAAAGCAGAATAACATTAAACACAAAATAAAACAAATTTTCAACAGTTATTATGCTGTTAAAACTGATAGTTACTAGCCTATAGGTGTACTCATCAAAGCATATAAATTTATCAAATGTATAAATCTATGCGTTTACTTACACGGTTATATAAACGCACTTAGTAAAATATTTGACTAAATTTATCAATCTGCAGTAGATTAGCAACTTGTGCTTTTGTTGGAATATAACTCTGTAGATATAAAAAATTTGGTAAAATTTTCGTGTAAATTTATCAAGTTAAGACTATTTTTCATACAAAATTTGACACTTCATTTTCCAAGCAGATAAATATGTTTATAAGGTTTATAAAGAATTTATCATTTTAGTTGAGTAGCCCTTATGACTGTTAACACTGTAATGACTGTAATGATGTAATTAATTTTCAAATTACTTGCACCAATTTTTAACGAAAGTATATTATAAAACGAATTTATAACTTTTTACGTTTATAATAAAATATATTCTATATAAAAAAATATTTAATTCAATTTTATTAATGCTTTTATTTACATATTCAAATTTTATTTATATTTTATGCTGTTTGTGAAATAAGTACAAATTATCATAATACAAAGAAATTTTGAACAAATATTTCAATATAATTTCTTAAACATAAAAAATTGTATAATTCTTTTAAACTTAAAATTAATTAAAACAATAAATTTCTTTAAATATGTATATTAAATCGAAAACTTAAAAAGAAAAAAATTAATATTAAAGAAGAGGAACTTTTTAAATAGAAATTCAAATTACTAATCTAACTAAAGCATAACTAACATATTAAGTTTAAGATGAGAAAATAATATTACACCAAATTATTTCAACTTTTTGATTAAGTTAAGCTATTAGCTATTAATAGTTTTGTAACATTAGACGAATCAATCTAATAAAAATATTAATAAATTTAAGGAACAGAAGGGCATTAATTTTGTTGATTGCTGTGATTTTGGATATATTTTACAGTTAAAGTAGAATACGATGGATGATAACAAATGGATTATAATAAATTAAAGCAAAAGTCTTTAAATTTTATTATTCATTTATCGTTTAATTATTATTACTATTAAAATTTTATTTCCTATTGTAATGAATAATTTTAATTTTATAACTCATAAACAATATATTTTAATTTTTTATTGCATAATTATAATAACTTGTAATTACATTAGATTTACTTTGGTACACGCAAGTTTTAATTGTAGACTTTAATATATAAATAAACACATAAATTATTGAAAACACAGTTCAACATAAATTTATCTTAACTTTATACTTAAAATGGTTCATCATATTTTTAATTTTTTAACAAAATTATAAGCTCAAAGCAAGATTGTTAAGTTGGAACGTAACGAAAGCAACAACATAATGTGTTAAATAATTCAGATTTTCCTATATTAATTGCAACGCAGTGTTCCCATCTGAACAGCTTTCTAGTTTTTATGGTATACTTTAAGGCGGCATTGAACCAAATAAATAGAAGAAGAAGAAGAGTTGATATATTTTCAAGTCATATATTTTTATCGGCCTAAAGCACTTTTTATTAAAATCCTTGTTTAAAAATTTGTTTCATCTAATACAAAATATGCTAAAAATAGGTGTATTCGTATGTGTGTTTATGTGGGGTGTATCTTAATAACGTTTATATAATTAGCATTTTTTGCTTTTGTATTTGTAATGTGCATTTAAGTTTGCTTATTTGTTTGTTTGTTTGTTGTGTTTGATGTTTTATAACACCATTTACATTTACATACAGACACAGTTACTTTTTCATATATTATATGCCTATATGCCTTTATATAAATATTTTGTGATTTATTTAGTTTAATATTAAAATTTATTTGTTTTTATATTTTTTTCTTTTTACAAGTAAAATCTACTCTATATATTAAATATAAAGCATTAAGCGTGTCATGATGCATCATTCTCCACTGTAGCAGAAATATATCCTTTGTAGTATATTCAAAAGCTACAACAGCATTAGCAGCTATATTTAACTCAGCAATAACAATAATAACACCAACAATAATAACGTTCATATAAACTAAAATTAACGGCAACTATGCTGTTGTGGAGGTTGTGGATGTTGTTGTGGAACTTGGTGCATTACTCGCATTGCACTGTATGAGGCCACTGTTTTGCGTATGTTGCTGCTGTAGTAAATGGTGCTGATGATGTGCATTATGATGATGATGATGCAGATGATGGTGATGATGATTATTGTTGTTATTTGTAAAATTAAAATGTAAAGCGCCCGCGCCGCCATTATTACTATTTGTGGTCGCTTCTGTTGTATTGCAGGAGCTTGATGAAGGAACCGCCGATGTGCAATATCGTGTAGTATCACCGAATTCACCGCTTGTTAAATCGCCTAATATACCACCGATAAGGCCACCACCACCGCCGAAAACAGCGGCAGTTGTTGTGGATTTTGTTGCTGCTTCAGGTTGTGTGCAAATAGGTGGCGCTGCAGCATCGCCATCAATAATTGTTGCATTATTTGTACCAACAGCAGTTGTAGTTGCTGAGGTGTTTTGCATTAAATTGACATCTTCTTTTGAACCACCACCATCGCTGTTACTATTTGTTATATACTGTGTATTGGTGATTGTAGTTGCATGGTTTTGGTTTTGTAATTGTTGCGTTGTGTTATTGCAGTGTGTTGTCGAACTATTGGACACGCTATCCGTATCCGTTTGACTGTCGTCTGTTAGGCGTAACGCCACTTCTAAATCTCTTAAAACATCTGTTTCTTTCTCATCGATTAAATTAAATCGCCGATGCAGCGCTGTCAGATGCGCAAATGTCAAATTTAAGTGGGTATGCAGTCCTAGCAACGCAATTTCTCTGAAATGCGCCGCATACAGATGAGCTATCACATGAAATTGCAAGCGTAGAATTTTTCGGGCAATCGATTCAAACGAACTGGGAAATTCGTTGGCATATTTGGTTGGAAATATCGACTCGTCACTGACCGTTTTCTGTGTAAATGTCATTACGTAGTCGATATATTGTGGAGCGGCCACACGCGTCTTTTTGCCTTTTTCATCGAACCATAAGTACGTTCTAGCAATTAAAAACAAAAATGATGAGAGAGTTTTAAATAAAAATTAAACAAAATAAATATGTTATTCAATCGTATTTACCTGTTGCCTGGTCCTGTCATATCTGGACAACCAGGTGGCGTACAAAATTCACTAATAGTTCCATATACCAAATTTACATGTTCAAATAGGGCAAGAGCTGTGAATATATAAAATATATTAATACAACACAATAAAAAATATTTATACAGATAAAAATAAAAAATAATTAAATATTTGAAATAATTTTAAAATTGTCTGCCTATTTATTATTTTTATTGTATTATTTTTTTTATTATATTATTTTTTTTATTATATTATTTTATTGTTATTTTAGCATTAGACTATTAGATCATCAATAAGATTGGTTTTAAGATTTAGATTTTTATGAACGGATGTGTGGTATCAAAACGGCACCTAAGCACTATTTACCGAACTAAAGCTATCTATCAATTAAATTTTTTTTTTTAGTAAATCTAGCAATAAAGAGAAAATACTTTTAACACTTATGTAAAAAATTCCTTAATATATATATGTTTATATATATGGTACACATATATGTAAAAATAACTTACTATGTGAAGCTAGCCATTCATTATAATCTAAGCCAGCTGGAAGATCAACTAAGGCTTTGAGATCTGCTTCAGGTAGTTTACGTTCTAGAACGCTCTCCTCCAAATATAATTTGGTATCTGTTGAGTTTTGATCACCATCACGCTCTTTGCGACGAGCTTTTCTGTAAAAAAAATATATACCAAATTAAATAAATGAAATCGATACATTATACCACTAATTTAATGTTATGAAATAATTGCTAAAGTTAAATTTAATTTTTAAGTTATATTTCACGAATTATGCTAACAAAAGATTTTTAGAAATAAATATTTATAATCTTTTAAGAGTTAATATTCTTGCAAGGATATTGTAAAAAAATTTATAATATATGATTTATTATTATTTTATATTTATATATACAGTAATATAATTATTTTATTTTATTTTATTTTATTTTATTTTATTTTATTTTTATTATTCACTACTGTTCGAAACCTCTTTACCAAATATTTATATATATTTACTTATTTATGAGTTAACATTAAAATTAATTTTAAAATTAATTATTAATAACGAACTGGACTGCTAGGTCCTTCGCCCTACTTTATATATATAAATATATATGCATATTTATATTTAATTTTTTTACTAATTAATTAATTATTTTGATTAATTTATATTTACTAAGTAATTTACTTTTAACTTTTTATTTACTTTCTGATTTAATTGATTTTTTTTTGTTATTTTTAGTATTTATTTAATTTATGTAAAAATCCTTTTAGTATTATGCTTACTATTTTTTTAATTTTTTATTAATGTATTTAATTATTGTTTTTTTTAAACAAATTATATTAATAATACATATTTGTATTTTACTTATTAATATTTCTAAAAATATAACATTTTTAATTTATACTTCACACTATTTTATTTTTATAATTTTTTTTTATTTATAATAAAATTATAAAAGATTTGTATTATCTGAACTTACATTTTTATTCTATTATGTTGTATTATTATTATTATTATTATTATTATTAAATAAAATTTGATTTATTTTAATATTTTTACTTATATTATATATATTGTTAAAGATCTTCTTCTTTTTTTTTTCCTTACGCTTTATCTAACTTTGGGTCGGTACTCCAATAGCTCAGTAACCAGACCTCACAGTCTTAAGTTAGTTGCCTTATCTTTTATGCTTCTGGATCGTATGTCATTTTTAATTATATTATTTCGGGTGTTCGGTGACCTTTCTATATCTTTCTTCATATTCTTTATTTTAATATTATTCTTGTTTTCAATTTTTATTTATATTCTTTTGTATTGTTATATATTATATATATTGTTATATTATATTTTTGCAATTGTTACTATTGTTAGAATTTTACCGTTAAAATATGCAATAAATTAAAATTTTAGTCGGAGAAGAGAAAAGGTTTATACAATTAATTGAAATTTTTTTAAAATTTTTTTTATATAAAATATCTTTGTAGTGTAATGTGTAGAGTTATATGAGTATGTTAATGAACACATATAATTTTTTGGTAGTTTAAATTATATATTTTATATTATATATATATCGTATATCTATTAAATTGGTACATATAATTATTCTTATATAATTATTTTATTTTTGACAAATTTCCATTGATTATAAATATAGTAATTAACAGAAGAAATTTTTAAGTAAAAAATGCTTGGTTATTATTTCTCTATTATATCATAAATAGATTTTTTAAAAGTAAACATTTTCTTCTACGTTAATATCAAATCGTTTGATTTAATACACAAAAACGAATATCATATTTTATTAACTATACTCTTATCATTGTACAGCGTCATACTGATATGAAGGAGCGATAAATGAAAGAATATAATGCAATTTTTTAGAACATGAAATGCAATCCTAAGAATTTTTTATAAGGAGCTAATAGCAATGGCTCACCCTGTAACACACAGTATATTATGCACTGAGTAACGATAAATTGTGCCTAGAGTTTCACCAATTTTATTAGGTATTGCGCTGGTAACCTGCCACATAAATCGCACCGTCTTCAGTACGCATTTGAACACAAACGAATCTTTGGTATCTGCCGTTTCGATCTCTTTCATCGTATAGCGACAGTTAATTTTATTTAATAATATTATTTTTTTTTAAAAAAAACTTCTTCAGTCTTAAGACTACTAAAATTTTAAATTTTATCGCGCCATATTTGTTCTTCACTGGAGTTTATTGTTTATGTACTTCTTTTTAATTTTAAAATTATTTTTTGCTTTAATATATTATATATTTTTATCACAATTAAGTGCTAGAATATTGCTTAGCACACGAAAATTTTCCGCATTAGAAGTTAACAGTTCAACAATATGCAAGAAATTTTTATAATCAGTGACCACAAATATTAAAAAACCAAAAAGAACTACACTTAAGATACTTTATACACAAATAAATAACACCAAAACCTCTCTAGCGATTGTGTTAGGCTCAGAACCCCTTTTCATACTAGCAACTATATATTCCCGAATTGTTTTTGCCTAAAAAATAATTTGCGCAAATTCAAAAGCGTTTTTTATCATTTCGCAGTGGAAGCTTTTTTATATTAAATCGCGGCAATTATTATCGGAAAGTGTGAGGCAAGCATGATACGGTCTTATATGTAATCAGTCAGCCCACAATTCAGGGCTGTTTTACTGATCTGAACAGTAAGTAGGTAAAACCATGGGTGAAACGTAAAAATAAAAATATTGTTAATAATAATGATAAGAATGTATAGTAATTTTTTTTCTTTAATTTCTAGGAATGAATGAATTTATTCAAAATAAATTCAGGTATGATAATTTTATCAATAATTAATTTGAAAGAAATACAAAAACAATTTAATTCATTAATATACATACGATAAGTTTTATTTTATAATCAAATAAAAAGTAATTTAGTGCAATAGAACTACAACTACTGCTACAACAATAGTATCAATCAATTACCCTTTTAAACATCTAGTATATGTATAAGATATCTTATTTTATGGTATGACAAAAAGCAGAAAAAGTATGGGTACCCTATACTTTTATAATATATGTACATACTTATTTGAAAATATTATGCTTGATATCATATATCGTAAGAAAATAATTGTTAATGCTCTAAAACAGCTCTTATAATCGTCAGTATATAGTTGATAATAGTTCTATAGTTCATGCAGAGACCTATAACACGCTTTTAATAATTTTAACACCCTAATTAAGTGGTTGATCCAAACTCCACATCAAAAAACTCCATGAAATCATTTTGTGTAATCATAAAGTTGAGTTTGAAAATACAGATAAAGCCTAAAAGATATTGGAACAACATATAGTTTGAAGGAACATTTGACAATAAGAAAGGAGAATTAAAAGCAGTAATGTAATGTGCTGATAATTACGTGCAATGTTTGAAGCAATAAAAAGTTTTTTTTGTGGTATATGACATTAAATTTAACATGAATCCATTACTACATTCCAGAATCAAATCATCAGTCAACTAAGTGAACAATTCGTAAAACACATCTAAATCTACCAAATTGCACATATATCAATTGTTTTATTTACATGGCGTCCAGACCTCCAATTGGAGTTACCCTCATGGACCTGTACATCGCCTTTAGCAATGCCCGGACAACAGTGATGTTTGGTCATTGAAACTATTTAATTGTTTTATTTATATGGCGTCAAGACCGCCAATTGGAGTGCCATTACCCTCATGGATCCATATCCACCTTGGTGGTTATAAATCCATACCTTCAGTACATGGCTTTTAGCAATACTCGGACAACTGTGATGTGTAGTCACTGGAACTATTTAATTGTTTTATTAGTATGGCGTCAAGACCTCCAATTGGAGTGTCATTACCCTCATGGATCCATATCCACCTTGGTGGTTATAAATCCATACCTTCAGTATATCGCTTTTAGCAATACTCGGACAACTGTGATGTTTAGTTACTGGAACTATTTAATTACAATAAAAACATAAACAAATAAATATGCCTACCTACCTAGCTTACCTACTCCAATATTGGCTGTCGTATTTCGAAATGAACAGAATATTCTACATATTTATCATCATCGTTTGTTTGGAGAAAAGAAGAACAATTAATCGTGAATATTATACGGCGTTGATAAATGCGATTGCAGAATTGAGTTGCAATAAATCAATCTCAAATGAAAAAGGATTAAGTGCTTTCGCACTAAGACAATCCATGACGTCGCTAGTTGATCACAACAATGTTAAAAGATTTAACAAGAATATCTTAAGCAAAGAGATTTAGATCTTAGGAAGAAGTATTATTGAAACTGAAGGATTATGGTAAAAGATATCGAAACTTACAGAAGTAGTATCAAAATTACAATTCACGAGTTTCATATAGAAGTGTTTGTTATTTAAAAGATCCTAGTATTAACCATTGTATTAACTTACTGGATGGTAATTTGGTCTTAAATACAGACATTAAAAAACAAAAAAAAAAATCAATTTATATTATAATATAATGAAATATATGCCGACATTTGTGATTTAAAAATGGAAGATAGTTAAATAAAAGAAAATAAGGCAATGTTTTGAAGTAAATTTATAAATTACACCCAAAAAAATATAGTAATTAATCAAACGAATAGCAAATTTTTATTATATTAGTAAAGCCTAATTTATTATTAAAGAAATGTTAAACAATTTACAACGTAACAATAAATTTTCGTAGTATTTCAATTTTATTATTAAAGAATTGGGCAGGTTGATGATTTAATTTACAGACAAATACAATAAATGAAAAATAAATATCTTTAGAAAAGATATTTTTAGTGCTTATACCATTTTTGGCATTTCAAAAAAAAAAAATTTTTAAATAATAAAATAAAGAAAGAGAATTTATATGAACAAGTTATAGAACATTAAAGAATGCCAAAATGTCTATTGCTAAAGTTATAAATAAGCAGCAATAGACAAAGTATCTTTTATGCCTTTTATATACCATTATTAAAGATATTTAATGCTCTAAATAGCTTTTACTTTTTGAAAAAAACTTCTTGAATTTTTTTTTTTTAAAAGATTTTCTAAATTAAGAATGTTTTGTTTAAAGATAGCCAGACAAGTACAAGTAGATGGGGTGACCTAACAACCTGATGTCATACATGAATACGTAAAATGTTATATTTGCTTAGTATTCTCAGCCTTAACATGATAGGTGCACTTATTAATGCCTTGCAAATGTTTTATTATGTTTATTCTGAAGGTGACTTGTTTACAAAATATATATAGAAAAATATTCGAAGTTATAAATTATAAACATATTAATCGCAATGGGTACTATAAATTATCACTTAGATATACCAAGTAAATGAATAAAAATGCTGAACTTTATTGTGCGAATAGTTTTGCGATCAAAAATAATAAAAGGAAAAATAATTTCTATATAGTACAGTTTCATTTATAAAACAACAATTAAATATAAGAAATATTTCCAAACACTACCGAAGATGGGTGGTGTTAGAAATAGCTATGTGCAGTCAGCTAAGATACAAATATAAAAATTTGATGCTTTTCAAATATCTTTATTATTTTGGCTATTTACCTAGATTTTTAATAGAAAAGAGATAATAAGGAGAAAATGTTTAAATCCATTAAAAATAAAATAAGTTAACAAATACCTTTTTCATATATATATTTTTTATTATTTTGCTAGAGATTTTAAAATATATGTTAATGGTAATGTTAGAGCAGACGAACCCCAGAAGAAAAATTAAACAATAAATAAAAACTTAATGCATTGCTGTTTGTAGTTTTCTTAAAATGTTAAGTTCCTAGTTTTCGAATATAAAGATTATCGTAACATTTGTATGGTGAGCCAAAAATTTAATTAATTAAAATAATATAATAAAAATTCTTGTTGTTGTAGTTCACTAATGTTCGAAAAACCTCTCTATTGAGATTATCTTTATTCTTGTTTTCGTTAGAAATATCTAAGCATTTAAAAATTGTATTTGCTAGTTTTGGGTACTGTTAGCTAGTAGTTTCTCTCTTTACTTATAAAATTAAATAACGTATGTATAAATGAGCTAACTTCAGCATTGACTGGAAGCTTGAGTGAAATGTAGTAGTGTAATTATTGGCTTAGTTACTAATATAAATCCAATATATGACGTTATTAATTTAGTTAAAGATGTTGACAGATATTTTTATGAAATAAACTTTTAATCCACACTTAAAAACAATAAAAAAAAAACCATTGAACTTTCTTTTTTGTTCATCAAAATTTGAAATAAAAATTTAACCTAAGTAAAAATGTTCACAGTTTAAATTAAGAACAAGTTCTTTTATAAATAAACAAACAACTTTCAAGACAGGTTTTTTACGATTAAATTTTGATTACGTCCATTGTTTCATAAAAAAAGAAACATCTTTTATTAATCATTTCTTAAAATTTGTTTTAACAACAACCAATTGCACCCTTATAATATGTTGAAGCTAGCAATAACTTATAATAATATTGGATAAACTCTATTTTGAAGGTCGTTTGAATTTATTATTATCAACGAAATATCTTATTTTGATTTATTCATTCTATACACATACTAATAAAGTCGATATCCAATGGGTTATATATTAACATCCACACGTTTCAATTGCAATAAATCTATCATCCTATCACAACAAGAATTACATGGGGTTTATCACAATTCATATTTATTATAATAAATGACATTTATAATGATATAGGCTTTAACTCTAATGTGCTTTCAGAAAAATACACCTATATTATTTGCTTTTATTTATATTAATTAATTATTTATTAATTAATTAAAATATTAATTATATTATAATTATATATTATATGTATTTAAAATTTAAAATGATGAATTTAATAAACTAATTTTTATAGAATTAACAACTTTTTGTAAATTTTTTGACATATTCAAATACTTAAAAGATTACACATTTTAAATTTTACCATGGAAGCTGTAAAAAATTATGTTACTCATAAATATAAAGTATAATATAAGTAAAATGTGCAATTTAGGAGGTCGTATTAATTTAATTAAATATTAAACTTTAATGAAATTTTCTTTATTATTAAAACAATTTGAACCCTTTTTAATTTTTTAAAAGATATAATTAATTATTAATTAATTTTTTTTAGGTAAAGTTATTACAGAGATTATCTCGGAAAGTGAAACGCCAACGGACAGGATGATTGTAAAGCATAACTTTACAAAAAACTTCAAAACCGAACTTGGGAACAAAAAGAATTGGGAAGGCTTGCCCAAAATCCAAATAATAAAAGGAAACATGTTAACATGGTATACAGACAGGAGCTGCTCTTTATGTACCAGACAAAAGACACTGGGAAGCACTGAGAAATAATGCACCATCTTTCAAACGAAAATATACGCAATATACGCGATTCTGTAGTCTAGACAAAGGAACTCTATCCATTTTTATGAACGGCGTAGAGCAAAAAAAAAAAAGTGAACTGTATTGGGAAAGGCTACCAAGTTTTTCGCAATCTAAAATGCTTAAAGGGACTTACAACCTAAAACGCTTCAAAGATGGCATAGCACAATTAAAAATTATCTAATTATTACCAGATTATTGACCGATCACTGTAGAATAATAACCTATCGAAGTTAGAAATTCAATCCAACTCAGAGTGCACATACTGTAGAAAAGAGAGAGGAACTGATGCACAAGCTTAAGAAACACATAGAAGGGTATGTCAAGGATCTTAAGGATTCAAGACTAGGAAAGATAGGTTGTACTTTGTCTTTCATTAAAGAAATAGGACTTGGAGAAACACTCTAATTCGACTAATCCCTTCATTTAATAATAATATTACAAAAATTTAATGGAGTACGTTAATTTAAAAAAATTTTTTTTTATAAAATTTGCATTTTATTTATATAGATTAAAAAATTCTGAATAAAATATTACATAAAAAAAATTACACGAAAAACGTTGTAGATATTTTAATATGCCTTAATTTTCGAAAAAGTTTTTTTTTTCTTTTTTCTTACATATATATGGATATAAAATATATATATAATAAATATTATAATATATATATATGTTATACATATATATCTATATACATATATATATTATATTATTGTATTTATTATTTATATTTACATATATATAATATAAACTAATTGTTAAAAATTAATTTATTAAGAAAACGCAAAAAAAAATTAATTTTTTAATACACACAGAACTGCGTACAAATTTAAAAATGTTACTCATACGTCACGTACTCGTTTTATGATTCTTCATCATATTTATCGGTTTGAGGTTAAAAAAAATCAAAGAACTTGAAAATCATAACCTAAAGACAGGAAGTTCACAAGCCACAATTTTACAAAAAAAGAAAACAAACAAAAAATAATACAAAGGCAATAGGCTCTCAAAACACATTCAAAAAGTATTAAAAAGATTAAATCAATTCCTTTTTTGAAATAATAAATGACCATTTCAGCTTAATTAAACAATTGTACAAATTATTTTCTAAAAGCTACAAATTAAATTTAAAAACCTCAATAGCAAAATAAATCGATTAGTTCCCATATTTAAATGATATACCATATGCATAAATCAAATGTGTCTGTTTGAATCGATCGATTCAATGCTAGTGTATGTAAAGGAAAGGAAAAAAAAACAAATATCGACAGCTGCTTGAATCATATTAAGCATAAAAACAACATAAAGCCTAACAACAAGTGCAGAGTCAACCTTGTAAACATAACATCTGAATAATTTATTATCTAAAGAAACAGCGCTAGAAGTGTTTTTGTTTTTATAAAGTAGAACGAAATGAGGAGCTCATTTCAAACGAAAGTTGTACAAATTTACATTGAACATTCGGTGTAAATTATGAATATTTATTGCACATACGAGTTCAAATGCTTTGCTTTTTTGTTGTTTCTTTAGTTTGTTTGTCTTTCTTTGGAAAAATTACAACACACACCAACAATCGTACGAAACTTAATGAACGCATACACGTGTTTCATATATGAAAGCACACTTGGCGTATATCAACTTTTCTAGATAAGGTTGCGGTACTTAGTACTAAACTAGCATTAGGTCTAGCAATTTAATATAAATTAAAAGCTTTCATGGCACAAAATTTATTTGCTCTAAATTCATAAAAATAAAAATGTGTTCTGGCATAAAGCAAAGTCATGTAAAGCTTATCAAAATGTACACAACACATATGGCAATATTTCCAATTTAAAGCTCTAAACAACAAATGATAATAAATACTGTAGAAGTGTAAATAAGAACCAAAAAAAAACAAAAAATATTAAAAAGGTAAATAATTTACAAAATATTGGTGTAATAAAACAGGGTCGCCGTTAAGGGGAGAAGGCACAATAATTATTCTTGTGCAGAATTTAGTAGTGGTTTTAATGTATATTATTGTTTTATTATTAATATAGAGATCTTTCTATTTAAACTGCCATCAAGTACAGGTCAGGATTGTGGATTGAGTTGGTCTACAACTAGGTCTCTGATTGATAAATGGTTTTTAGCCGAGAGAAGTCGGTAGCATCTTAACAAAATGGGTCTGTCCGAAGAGATAGATTGTCGACTCTGCTTGGAAGCAGACGAGACTTCGAGTCACATACTCTGTCCAGCCTTAATCTGAGCCATGAGGAGGTCACTGGATCGAAAACCACTCTCCCCTTCTGACATTAGGAGGTTCTCAACAGCCAACATTCTGGCTTTCATCTGGAACGCGGAATGTCTTCTGTTCGATTAGGGTCTGTTGCAGCACTAAAGATTAACCATGGTCGCAGTGTTCCGCTCCGTTGAGATGTAATGTAATGTAATGTAATTATATTTGAATATAGTTCAAGGAAAAATATATAAAAAATAGATTATTGATTTAAAAACTATATAATTAATATATAGATAATAAATATATGCATATATTCACAATATATATTACTATATGACCATATTATCATATTATTTAAATTTATAGTTTATTTTTAAGAGATGATATCGTAAAAAATAATATAATTATATTTTAATATAGTTCAAGGAAAAATATATAAAAAAACGTTTTATAAAGTTTTTATTTAATATATATTATCATCGGCTACTTTAAGTATTTATCATTTATACAAATACAATCCCAACAAAAAATAGTTTACTACACAACATTTTAAAGCATTAAAGTTTACTTACGAGTAACTCATATTCATTTGCTTTTATGATAATTGCTAAAGCCACTTGTGGGCAACGTTATCAAACTAAAGTGGAGTAGGTGGAGCAATTTGGAAGTGTTAAAATGGCAATGACAATGATAAGCCCGAGTGAGGCAATCACACATACTGATAATTGCAATGAAGAGATAAACGAAATGTTTATGTTTGTGAACGAAATGGGCAAATAGGCAATACAATCACATGTTTTCAATTTGGACAGAAACAAAAGAGTGCACAGATAAGACTGGGTAGTGCGTAGATTACGGTTAGAGAAATAATTGAATTACCTTATAGAGAAAAAGTAAACAAAGAAAGCTTTTTTGTATAATTTTCCTTCATTTAAATTAAACAAAGCGGTTTCTTGTTAAAAGCCATTTAAGTCGTAAATAGACCACATTTAAAAGTATAAACACATATCAACAACCAAGAAAATTAGGCCAAATCCGTGAAATACTGAACTACAACTATTGCCTGTATCTATTAAGATAACCACATAAGAGTTTTACATCTGTAATTGGTTTAGTTGTTCTTAAGAAGAATTTTTTATAAAAAAATTGTTATTTAATTTTATATGAAAAACTACGACATCTTATGTTATTGTTTTGATTTGATTATTGTTGTTATTATCATTATTATTTCTTTTTTCAAACTGCTATTCAGCTTATTGTTGTAAAAGGTGTTGCCGTAGCTGTCAAGTAAGAGAAATGTTTATCTATTTATAAAATGCTAAATACATTAGCATATTAAAAGTGGTCAAAGCAACTTGTAAACAAAACAATAACAAAAGGCAGCAATCAGGAAGCATAACACTTTATAAACATTTCCAAAGCCGTTATAACGCGTATTAAAAATGTCAGAATATCTCATAACTACACTTAAGTGCGCTAGAGGTGAATGCACAGATATATATTAACACTATTAATATTATCTACTCAAGTCAATAAAAGTTTCTTTATTTTAATTATGAAAAGAAATGCAAACTAAAATATAATCTTATTATTACGATTAGTTCAATTTCCTTTCAAGAAAAATATAATTAAAAAATATAAAAATATGTCTTATTTTTTTTATATTATATTTTGAATATAAAACTTTACTTCAAAAAAAGATAACTATTACATACCAAAGACCTTTAATATATTTTGTTAAGAATAAAAGTTCATTAAAAGCAAGTATAATCATCAAATTAAAATCGTTTTTGTAATATTTATTTTATATACTACACAAAGCTTAACTGCGCATTCCCCATAATCCTTACAGAAGTTGTGAAAACCCGCAGGAAAGACAAACCATAATACACTTTTTCTGTGAATCTCCGGCTTTGGAGTTCACAAGATATATGTTCTTAGGAAGATACTTCTTTGATAGTTTATTAGACTGTGCATCGGTGTAGACGAAAGACCTATTAAATTATTTAAATTCAGCGGGATGGATTTAGTCTCTACTCTTCTATAATAGGGTTCTTGCGAGGAATGTAGTAGCAAAACGGCGGAAAATCGATAATTGAGCTACATGTCAGTTATCTAATGGCCTGCCACTACAATCAACTAACACATAGCTTTTTTTCAATCCACATCTGGAGTTATCAACGATAACATATGTGACTTTAATAAAAATTCTGTCCTTTTGCAAACCAAAGTTTATTTGTCATGATAATATTTTGTTGCATCTATAAGTCCCTGGTACTCGCTTTATTCTCTAAGCTGATAAATGTTACTCTATAGGAAATAATTATTAATACATTTATAGTACACAGACATGTATAAAAAAAACAGTGTTAAATTAAAAATGTATCACAAACATTTCTTATATTTTAGAGATTTTAACTGTCATGGGTACATAAACAATATAACCCATTTTGCTAACATTAGAATTACTATTTCTTACATTTGCGTTTATAGTAGGTCTGTTGCGTCAATAAAAAGTATTATAGAACCTACTTTATTGAGTTTTATTGCCTCACCCGTAAGAATATACATTTCCAGGAGCGCATTAGCGCAGGGCATTCAATTTTTGAAAGAAACTAGAATTTCATTTTAAGATGTTTATTTATTTATTTGAAATCAAATACAGCATAGAAGTTATAGTAAAGTAAAACATTTAAAATTTTTTTTCTTCTAATTTTCAATAAAAAGAGATCCCAATTTATTCCAAGTCTTATCATCATCAGTTGTAATATCATTTGTTTACAAATAAGAATTCAAAATTTTGAATGAGTCTTCTACTTCATTCTTAGAACACTGATGAACAATTTAATTGGTTTGAAAAAAGGGACTTCCCATAATACCAAACTGGATTCATACTTAAAACAAAAATTCGACTCATAAAATTAACTTTCCCATATTCCTACTGGCACATGACAATATTTTTACTCGAGTTATGGAGAAATTCGAGTTATGGAAGCAGAAATGTATGTTATTTGCTCTCTAAAACTCTTTTGCACTCTTTTTAGTTTGAGTTATAGAAAATTCGAGTTATAGAAGTTTGAGTTATGGAAGCAGAATTGTATGTTATTTGCTCTCTAAAACTCTTTTGCACTCTTTTTAGTTTGAGTTATAGAAAATTCGAGTTATAGAAGTTCGAATTATGGAAGTTTGAGTTATGAAGTTTGACTGTATTTCTATATGTATTTCGGCAAATTCGCTTTTGCTTTCATCAGGAAATTTCCTAATATTAGGAAGTTTTAGTTCAGTTTTGGAAATAATCGAAAAAACATAGTCGAGAGATGTTTCAGAGTTTGTTTAACAACTTGTTTCCTTCTCTTCTTGTATACATCATTATTGGATTATTGAAACTTGTTGAAATTCATTACTTTTCCATTTTAATTAATTATGATTATTGTTATATGAGTTTATATGAGTACATCTCATTATTCAAAGGTTCGTGACAGAAGAACTGTTAGCAAAAAAAGAAGTGCAATTTAAAACTAATTAAATTCTATCACAATAATTACTAATTACTAATAAATTTTAAGGCAATTAAAAATAAATATGCTAATGACTTAATTGAAGATAATAAAAGAAATATACAAGGCATTAATTCTTTCACATTTATACAAAGCTCGAGCAGCGTGTACGCAGCAGCACAGCACAGCACGGTGGTCTTTGGGCGGGCATGCATAGTCGGAAAACAAAGAGCGAATTGTTGAATAAATTATCATAGAAATCAGGCGATTGACGCTACCAAAGTTTAATTAACGACAATTATAGCAACAAATAAAATCAGAAACTAAAAGAAAAAAGTAGAAAATGTAAACTAATAGATAAAAAAAAAATAAATACGAAATGAAACGCAGAAACTTTTGTGTCAAAAACAATGATTGTTTTTATGATCGCACACTGTTCGTTCACATATCGTAGAACGTAGAATGTAGAAGGAAATTATGAGTTAGCAAAAAACAAAATACACATACACAACAATAACAATAACAACAACAAATCGGGATATTGTTGACTAGTACCGGAGCATGAAAATCAAAATTTGAGTACAAAACTAAACTGAGACCCAACGATTGATTGTGAACGTACAATGGACGCCAATTGTTATTTTAAAAATTCAAATGAATATTTTTAAAAGTATTTTTAAAAAATCTAAAAACCATTAAATAATATTTAGAACAAGCAAAATGAACTTTACAATTTATTTCTGGGTATTTAGAATTTCAATAAACACAATTTGTATGACGACAATTCATTCGACAATTTGTTTGGATTTATTTCTATTAGAACTAAAGTTGTTTAAATTTGTTTTTATTGGCATTTTTATTATTATTCTTTTTAATTAAAACGATTGATGTTTCCACACAAAATTTGAAAAAAAAAAAATTTTTAAACCAAAAATAAAATTTCTTTAAAATTATTATTTATATTTTTCTATTTCACTAGGCTCGGCGTCGTCAAAAACACGTCGTTTACGTTCAACTAAATTCTAATCGAATTCTTTAGACAAAAACATATGTTTATTTTCCGCAAGAATTTATTGCGATGACAGTGGCGTTGATTGTGTTGTTGTAACGTTCGTTCGTATTTGTATTGGCTGCATTCGTGTACATGTTTGAAGCTTTGTCGTGAGGGTCCACCCTGCAATATCGTTTTCTGTCCTGCTTAGTCTTTTCGTCGTCCATATCGTTGATTCATTAGGGCAGTATTTTTGCTCTACAATGTTATTTTGTTGTTGCTATTTGTTTGATTGCTTACAGTTTGCTATATTGCAAACAAAATTTTTTCTTAAGTTTTCCACTATTTCCACTCTGTTTTACCCGATCACACTTTTTTGTGTATATTTTAGTTTAATATATCAATAAACTTTTTCTATGATAAATAAGCTTAGGTATGTGAAATTTTTATTGAACGTCCGAAATGTGAAATGACGTCCGAAGTTTTGCTTAAGTTGACGTAGCATAAATAAAAGGCAGTGTATGCACGCGGAACGATGAGAATTACACACATTCATACATGCTGGCATTCTAGGCTGCTGTCTGTGTTTGCGTCCGCCATTTATGATAAATTTATTATTGCAGCGCAGCTGACTACGACAAAAAATTGTAACATCAGCAAAAATTATTATAAATACAAATTGCAAAAGTCACAGCCAAGTTCAAAATTGTTTAAACAATTAATGAATTGTCATTGCACAAAGTGGAATATTTTTTGTCAGTGTGTTTACTTTTATATAATAAGTATCTGTGTGCGTTTTTCCTACGACAGAAAAACTGCAATTAAATAATTATTGAAATACACCACTGCACAGTTTTCCTCGTGCAAAATTATAAATCTACTAAATATTGCAATAAATTACAAATCTAGATTGCAATGAAATACAATGAAAAATTGTCTTAAAAGACAATTGGGTTGACCATCTTCCTAAAAGGTTTTTCAGAGAGCGTGTAATACAATTTATTATTACTTATTATTTATTATTATTATTATAATTATTATTATTATAATTATTACATAATTATTATTATAATAATTATTATTATTATTATAATTATTATTATTATTATAATTATTACTATAATTATTATTATAATTATTATTATTATTTATTATTATTATTTATATTATTATTTTAAATTATTATGATTATTATAATTATTATTATTATTTATTATTATTATAATTATTATTTTAAATTATTATGATTATTATAATTATTATTATTATTTATTATTATCCACTATTTATGGTATATTTGTATTATTATTTGTATTATTTTTATTTATTATGATTATTATAATTATTATTATTTATTATTATCTGCTATTTAAAATATATTTATGGTAATAATGGATTGCCTATGGTCATGCCGAAAACTTGGTTATAGTATATTATTTTATTGTACATAAAATAATTGTCGACTTTTAGACAAAAATATAGTAGTTTTAAAACTTTTTTGTATCATTATATGGAAAAACTTAATCCCTTTTGGCGGAACAAAATCTAGAGATCAAAAATTATCTGGCGATAATTTAATTGACTAGAATTATACACTCAAATAACTTTTCACTAAATTTGTATTTAAAATGAATAAGAAATATCTATATTTTACAAAAATTATTCAATATATATGTTTAACATCGACCTGCATTAAAAGAATTTATAAACGAACCCCTTTTTATATACTCGTATACCTATCAATATGCAACGGAATGTCTTAAAAACATATTATGATTATGATTATAATATACTCACGTCACGCTTTATATAACAACTATTTATTAATAATGGTAATGATCCATAGAATACATTGAAAACATGCTATATATTATATTAAAAAGTATATAACACAAATATTTGTTTTACAAAAACTTTTAGTCCTTATTACTTTACGCTATGAAAATATAAATGGAATATTTAAAAAACGTGATCTTTTGAAAACTACATCTGAGGAAAGGCTTGATTATTTGCTTCTTCTGTAAAGTTTCATAAGTTCAATAAAAGGTATTAAAGGAAATCTGCATTTGGTCTGGGTGATTTTCTATAAACCAGTGACTAAAGAAGTCAAACTGTCGTTAAGTTAACAGATTATGGATTTGTTTTATGAAGGTCAGGTCGACATACAACATATATAGAAGTAATTAAGTAAAAATTATTAATAAAATAACATTAAAATAATACAGATAAAAAATAAGTACATCAGACTCTTTTTATATTTTTATAAATATATTTCATAAGTAATATATTCTTCAAAATCTTCAATTGAGTGTGTAAATTAATATAACCAAGAAATATATAAAAACAAATCTAGATATATATTACTTATATATAATTACTTATATATTACTTAAAAAATTATAAGATATTTAAAAATAGAGAAAAAAAAATCAAAAAAAAAAATTACACAACAAAATACAAATATACACCTTAGGAATAAGCTATTTAAATAAAGGAAATTAATAAAGAAAAAATCTAACTAAATGAAAATAAGCAGAATAAAAACTAATATCTATAAAATAAAAATAAATGAATAAAAATAAGTAATATATAAAGAAATATAAGAGGCTTTTGATATATAAGAAATGTATAAATATAGATCTTATATTTGCATAAATAAATTTTTATAAATGTAAATTATTTAGGAAAAACAAAACAAAAATATAGAAGTTTATAAAGAAAATTATAAGAAATCGATAAAATAACATGTTTACCAATTGATTTAAATAAAATATACGAAAACAAATAAATACATAAATGTATAAACACACTCGTAAATAAATAAACATTTAAGTACTTAACGTATATATTTATAAATTTCATAAATTTCAAAATTAAGAAAACAAAAACTAATTAAATAAAAATAATTATACACAACTTAAAATTACAATAATAAATATATTAACAATAATTATATAAATACACAATACATAAATAACAAATTATTATCGAAATTATTTTTTATATATTAAAAAAATATTAAATAGTAGTTACTTTTTAACTATAAAAATTAACAAATTAAAATGTTTGATAATTAATTAATAATAAAAACAAGATTACTGACGCAAAATTAATATGGTATTGTGCAATAAAAAGAAATATATTTAAAACATAAATAGAAACATGCATTATATGCAAACAAGAACAAATTATTGATAAATAAAAAATTTTAAAAAAAATTTTAATAAAAATTTATTTATAAAAATATTAGACATTTAAAAATTAAGTAAAAAATCTTCTAGATAAAATTAAGAAATTAGGTAGGTAATAATAAAAACAAATCCAATTAGTTAAAGGCATATTAAAAATAAACATAAATAACAAAAATAAAATGTTACAAGAATTGTAGAGGTTTGACAATTTTGTATGTTTAAGAAGTACATAATATTGTTTGTTAACCCAAAACGTTTTGCCTATCGGGAATTAAATATGTTCCACAAAGGGCGGTGCCAATATTTCACAAAAAAATAATAAAGATACTTATTTAAACTGATAAATTTCTTATAAGCCTCATAAACTTATAAATTATTTATCTGCTTAGTAAATGAAGTGTTAAATTTTGTATAAAAATTGATTTAGACAAACTTTATAAATTTACACGAAAATTTTACCGAATAAATTTATATCGTATAAATTTATTTGTTGTCAATAGAGAGTTGCATTCCAACACAAGAAAGTCATTTACAAAAATATGTTTATAAATACTTTTAGTTTGAACTTTTCGCTCAATTTCGGTATTTTATTTTATAATTTATTGATAGCGACACAGCTGATCAATAAAGTTTACACAAATTTTTTAAATTGCAACGATATTGGCTTTGAAATTGCGCTGCTGAGCATTGCATTTTGTGCTGTCATAATTATTACTTATATAAATAGTGCTATTATACAGTAGATTGATAAATTTAATATAACCGTGTACGTAAACGCATAAAATTAAACGTTTGATAAATTTATATGCTTAGACGAGTTTCCTTAATATCGTAAAATATTACAAATATATTAGACTAATTCATTTTGCCAACGTATTAGCTATTTTGTATTGCTATATTTTTTAAATTAAATTGATTTTTAATATCGAGTTTAACTAAAGAAATTAAATTCTTAATATAAACTATTTTTTTTAATAGCAAGGTATTTCGAACAGTATAAAATTACAACAATAAAATTTTATTAATTAATTGAATTTTTGGCTAACTATACAGCTCTCTCCAGTATTGCCAAAAACCCATTATCAGTGGTCTTTCTGGATTTATTTCTTATATTTAATTATTCGTTAATATTTTTAAAGACTGCAAGTACTAAGGGTTGAACTCGTGCCCTGCCATATTTGAAGTTCAGAGTCAATGTTCATTAGCCAACTGACCCAAAGTCGTACTGGCCTTGTATGTTCGAACTTAGAATTTTATTAATTTACTGTGATAGTTCTCTAACAAATTTACTTGTTGTGGTGTAATGGAATCAAAATCATAGCTGTAGAATAATTGAATTAATTAATCAAATTTTTATTTTTATTTGTTAAATTTAAATAATACAAAAAGAAAATATCTCACATCTTTGAAATTCAGCTAAAAGAATCTAAAACTTTTTCATTTTTATTTTAATTTAATTTATCAGAGCATTAAGTCGGTTAATTAATTATCAAAAAAGTAAGATTAATGTAAGTAACTAAGATTAGTGATGTAATTTCATTAAACGCAATTAAGAACTGATAAGAAATGTCTACACCCAACCATTGACAGCCAAAGCAGAGACTCATTTACCACCCTTGCAAAAGTTTAACGTGATTAGGTGACATCATTTCAATTGTTTGTAATTTGAGTGCATGAAGTGTAGCATCTCTTGGGCGAGCGTAGCTTTTAACATTTCGAAAAGGTTAATAAAGCAATTAAAAACTATTGAATGCTCTGATGAGAACATTTACGAGCATTGTTGACACATATCTATATAAACTTAAAAAAATAAAAAAACCAAAATTAGTAATACATTAAATGGCAAATGAAGTTTAAAAGTACATGGCCTGTGGAAAATCCATAGCAATTTTTTATTGTTATCGTTAAAACAATAACTTTGTGTGAATTATTTATAATTTAATTTAATTGAATTAGAAAAGCATACGCATAACATGTATATTTCATATACTTTTATATAAGAGCAAAGTAATAATGAACTCATAGGAAATGTATGAATCCTATTACATTCATTTTAAGTTTATTTGAATTATTGTTGTGATTTATTAACAAAGCACACGTTAACGTGTATTTTTTCGTTTCATATAAATTTAAAACTCATGCAAAATTTTATTAAATATTTAATTCTGCAGAAGGAAAGAGAAAATATGTGTGCATGATAGAAATAAGAAAGAATGTGAATGTGTGAATAATATGCACTTATTTCGAACCTTGAAAAGATGTATTAAAAAGATAAATTACCCATAATGCTTAAAAATTTAAAACTTATTATATTTATTATAAGCATTCATATATTATTTATATATTAAAGCGATTTAGTTTTTTGATTATTATTATTTTATTATTATTATTATTTTATTATAATTTTATTAGTATTATTATTTTATTATTTATTATTATTATTTATATTATTATTTATTTTTATTATTATTTATTATTATTATTATTATTATTATTATTATTATTATTATTATTATTATTATTATTTATTATTATTATTATTTATTATTATTATTATTTTATTATTATTATTATTTTTTATTATTATTATTTTATTATTATTATTATTATATTATTATTATTTATTTATTATTATTTTATTATTATTATTATTTTATTATTATTATTATTTTATTATTATTATTATTTTATTATTATTATTATTTTATTATTATTATTATTTTATTATAATAGTAATTATTTAATTATTACTATTATAATAGTAATAATTTAATTATTACTATTATAATTTCTCATTTTTGATTATTATTAAGTCATTTATTGAACAAATAAAATTATAAAAAATATATAAAATGATAAACTTAATTTTGTGTTAAATATTATATTTTAAATTATTATTATATTATTATTATATATTAAATAAATTTTAATTTTTATAAAAAAATATTCACATTACAGATATATTGATTTACTTCGTAGAGCATCGTCAGTGCACGAGTACACTGAATACAAGTACAAAATATTTAATACAAATTAATAAAAGTAATATTTTATAATATTATGTGTTAAATAAATGACCTAAGCCAGGTAATAATCAAAAAACTTATTATAAATTGATCATACTACCAATTAATAAAAGTCTATTTAATTTTAGTTAATTTTTCATTGTATATTTTTGTTTTTTTTTTTTTCAATTATATAGTTTTATGTCTTGCCAAAAAATGGGGGTAAGAAAGAGTGAGGAAATTTTTAAATCCAAAAATTAATTTTTTAATCAATGTAATATTTCTAACTGCTATAGTCAAACTTAGTTGACTTTAACAATATGTTAATAGAATACAAATCCACATACAAAAGCTATATTAAAATCAGAACTTTTAGATAGAAAGAAATTTTTACTCTTAGGAATATAGTTAAAGCTGGTTAGCTAGACCAAACATAGATCCAATAGATCTATAGCGACACCACAGTCGAAAATTTAGAGAAAGTTGATGATAGTACAAATAACTTACTTATAAATTAATATAAAATTGAAAATTAAAAATTTTAATTTCAATTAATCAAATTTTTGTTGTTGTTTCTTGATTACTGTTCAAACCATTCTAGTTTTCTTTTCATCTTAAAACATGTCACATTCGAAAAAAAAAATTAAAAATAAAAAACCTTAAAAATATAAATATTTCAGAATATTGAATCATAGGTAGCGGTAAACAAGTCATTAAGTTTACTGAGAAAGTGGTCTTAGTAGCATTGACAAAAATGTATTTTATATGTTTAATAGTAATCCTTTTTTTTCCTTATAATGAGAAAACATATTGCATCGTACTGTAGCATATTGTAGATTTTATTTGATTTACAAAAATGCACAAAAACCTAGCACGTACGATGGGGTGCCTTGTATGCAGGCACTGCAGATGCATTAAGTTTTTATGAAATTTTCTGTGCCATTTGGTTCAAGGTTTTCGCATGTTGATTACATATTGCACCAAGAAATTGATGAATCACCAGGGTTTTATGCATAACTAACTAAATTCTTATAAATTTTCTCTGTGGTAACAAAGGAAAAAACGGTTTTAAGAATCATAAAATTCGTAAAACTCGACAATATGAAGTTGTGAATCACCATTATTAGCAAGAGACAATATCTCAAAAAGAAAGAAATGGGTCACTTGACCCATATAAAATACTGATAAGCTTGCGAGTTTATTGATAAATATAATTTTAAAAGGGACATCGTATTCATAATATTTATTCAATTTAATAATGTTACATTTTATTTAAATAAAAATTATACAAATTTGCGTTATTTATATCTACAAAGAAACAGCAAATAGAGTCACTTAGAAAAATTATTGAGACCCTATGCTACACTGGGGAAAGTGGACAATAGTAATAATAGTTGTATTGTTATATTATATTTTGATATATAATTTTCGTAATATTTATTCAATTTATTAATGTTACATTTTATTTAAATCAAAATTATACAAATTCGCATTATTTATATTTATCGATTTTTTAAGATTTTGCTCCATTGAAAGTCTTCAATATTAAGTGTGCGTCAACAAAACCTTCAAAAATTTTCTTTCCATCAATAGTAAAATCAAACGTAATCTTAATAACACTGTCGTCGTTGTCACCAGTTGACATTGGTTCCAATTCCGGACGAAATCGATTAATAAAGTAAATAGTTTCCTTTTCAAATGGACATATATAAGGATAATTGCCATAACGTTTCATTTGTTCTCGACCCATCATCAATATGGGTGTGTGTGGTTTACTAGCCAATAAATCACACCCGTTCACATTAGTTTCATTGAATAAAACCATATTATTTAAATTGTTTTTAGATGAAACTATCAACATGTTGAAGTAAAATGCAGTAATTTTACGTGCAAATGAGACTGCCATTTGCAATCCGCTGCGCTTGGTATTTTTGCTTAGACCACAATTGAGACTTAACACAAATTCTTTTGAAGGTGATGAGCCGCAAGTGAAATTATCAAAGATGAGTTCATAATTCTGCTGTAAAGTTTAGAAAACGTTAAATTGAAAAAAATGAAAATAATTTTTAATAGTTTACGATTCTAGCATATTTAGTAATGACCAACAGACAACAAAAACATAAAATTACTAGAAATTTTGCAAATTATTTTTTTATCGTTTCTTCTGATATTAGACAATATCCAACGTTTTTAGGTTTAAGAAATTAAAAAAATTATTAATATGTGTCAAAGTGTTTCACCTTTGCAACAAGATCCGCCTGAGTGCCAACGAACAATAGTAACGGCAACAGTTGAGCAATGATGGTCAACGGCAAAGATTTCATGGCAGAAAGCAATGAACAAAACTCCACCTAGAAAAACCTTAGACAACCTTAGTCAGTTGTAAATCTAAACTAAAACTAAAAAAATGCTGCTTTAAAAGTAGATTTTAAAAACTGTGCAATGAGCCCAACTAAAAGAAGAGTTTTCAGTTCAATGCAAATGTTAGCGGCAGTATATCAAGATTTCTGCTGTTGATTCTGCTTTCATTTTTTCCACTAACGATCATATAATTGTTTACGAAATCCGTCATCATCAGTAATTTAGTAATTTTATAATTTGCACAAATGGTTTGTTTAGTATAATTGACGATTCAGCATATAAACATCAGCTTAAATAAAATTTTAAATGTGTTTTCAAATATCCGCACAAAAAATTATAGAAATATTTTTGGTAAATATCTACTAAAAAAATCTTTTTAATCGATTTATTTATCAATAGAAATAAAATGAAATAAAGCTCAAACAATTTTAGAACAACGAAAATGTTATTACAATGTACACATATGTAGAGATGTAATATGATTATAATGCTTTAATGAGTTTTAACAATTTAATCTTTTCTAATTCCTAAAATTTTATAACACCTCATATTTCGTGGCATCACGTAGAACTGAACTTTGTAATCAATAATTATAGTTTGATTAGTGTAATTGTTAACATTTGAGGACCGACGCTCCATTTAGGAGAGAAGGACAGCAAGAAGAAAAATTGTTAAGGTTATAAAAATTTGTATGAATCAGTTTTCATTAAATTATATTTATATATTATATTATATAACTTATAGCTCTGAAACTGTTTTATATTATTCAAGATGCATTACTGAATAAACAGAACTTTTTAAAAATATTTATTTATGGAAAGAACATGTATTGGCAAATGCATGCGGTAGTAAAGTAGACCCTCCATTAATTAACAATGAAGTTTACATAATATTTGAATGAATAATAGTTGAGTAAATACGTTTGAAATCTAAAATTTTTGTATAAGTAAGTCTTACTATATAGGTTAATATGGCATACCTATAATAAAAATAGATCAGAAGAGATCGCGTGAACACTGCAAGGCTTACTGCAGTTCTTACTGGTAATTGGTGTGTAGGAAATCACGCAGAGAAACTGTGCATTCCCCATAATCTTAACTGCAGAAGTTGTGGAAACCCGCAGGAGAAAGAAACCATAATACATTTTCTCTGTGAATCCCCGACTTTGGCGTCCAGAAGATATAGGTTCTTAGGAAGATACTTCTTTGATAGTTTATCAGAGTATTCAGCGCTGAAGATGAAAGACCTATTAAATTACATAAATTCGGCGGAATGAATTTAGTCTCTACTCTTTTATACTAGGGTTCTTGCGAGAAATGTATTAGCAAAAACCGACGAATGTACCATTCACCTTATAAAATTAAACACACCACATCAAAATTATTGTTTTACACAGTAATTCACTCGTATTATGAACTATACGAGACGCGAGCCTATAAACTTTTGAAAATTTGCTTTTAAACCAAATTTTAAATTGGTTGAAAGTATTTAAAAAGGTATTAGAAAATGTCGGGTGCGCAATTCAATAATTTCTTAAAAATACTTTTGAAAATAATAACATTCTAATAATTTTCACTTTTAAGTAAAGGTCAATAAGAAATCCAAATCAAAAATAAAAAATAAATATTTATATGACAAACTTTTCGAAAGTTCATTCAATACTAATATGTTATATCGCGTTTGATGAGAGATACTCGATTAATTAATTTTTCAGTGTATAATTTAAAAATAAAAATATTTTTTAATTAACGGTTAATATTAGCACTTGAATACAGTTTTAATTGTTTAAACTATAAATACAATTTTCAATCACTTAAAGTTTGCTTTAAGTCTCTTCCATTACAGAGCCTGAAATATATTTATTAAAACAAAAATGCAAATTCCTAAAACACCTTGTAAATCTTAGGAAAACAAGAATTAAAAATTTTACTTTATTTCATTATACGAAATCATAAAAAAATATCACCCAAATTAGAGATGTCAAATAGAGGTCAAATGATAAAAATTGGAGATAATTAGGTCAAATGATTAGGAGATGATATTGAATCCTTAATTTTTTTAAATATTTTTTGGTTTCTATGAATTTATTCAATTTTTTTATTCAAAAAAAAGTGTATCAAATGGGACACTACAGCATAGAATAAATTTGTTAGCAAAATCTAACTATTAATCTAGAGCGACGCCAATTAATATAAATATCAGTCCAAAGCATTGTAGGTTATTATGGCATGTTGTCCAATTGTGTTATCGTATTAAGAAGACTTTAAAATAAGATTTGTATTTTTATGCATATTATATTATATATATTATATTGAACAACCGAGAAGCCAGAGAAAAAGTGGAGAAAAACGAGCTAGCTGAAGTACGATATACATAAAAACGACATCTATAAAGAAGCAACAAATAGGGTTACATTTAGAAAAATTATTGAGGATCTATACCCCAATATAGTGGACAATGGTAGTAGTAGTATTGTTATATTACATTTTGATATAATTTTTCCTACACAAAGGATATACATAAAAGCTGCACAGAGGTATATTTATTAACAATTAGAATTATTGTAAATACAACTTTAATCCATTGCTTAATTTTATTTATCTTCTATTGTTTATTTCTTATACATAACAAAAAATAAAAACACTAGAAGTTTTATTCAATGCTCTCTATTCAATGTTGTATTTATTTTCTTTGGTAATTAAATCTGCTTGGGAAAATATGAAAATATTCTTACCTAATAACTCTTTTTCTATCATCTGCATAAAAATTATACAATTTTATACAAGTTCATAAAATAAGAGAAAATATGAATAATCTAAGAAAATATTTGAGATATGTATGTAAAACCAATAAGTCTACCATAAAGCTAAAGCAAAAACTTTTGAAAGTTATAAGCCGCAATTGCGTTAAAAGAGAAAAGTAATCAGACCTTTTTTTGCAACCACAATACCTATTAGAAAAGGAAAATGCAGTTTCAAATCATATTGCCATACAACACCAATACGCCAATATGGGCTGGAAAAGAGTTATCACTCAAGTTGAAATAATGAAAAGTCATTCGAACAGTATGCGGTTCAACTTCCTGCTGGCTTGTTGAACTATATAAACGAATTGATTAATTTATCACGGTACAGTTATTAAATTGAGAAGTGTTTGTTGAACTACTTTTTTTTTATACTAAGTTTAACACACTACCAACTCTGACAACAAAGCCAGCCGTATTGAATCAGTTTATTGCCAACAACAGATCAAACAGCTGGAAAGAGCAGACATTAGAAACAGGAAGTTACATTCTGTAAGAGCAAAACAACGAGATTAACAAATTCCAGGTAAGTTAGTTCAACCTGTGCTTTTAGTGCCTTTTATTTATTCATTTACTTCTTTTTGTTTTTTTTTTTTCTTATTTGTTATATGCTTCCGATTGCAACGGTTACGAATTTCTGAATAAAGTCATACGAAAGCCTTTAGCAGTTGTTCGTTACTAGTTACTAGCTACTCGCTACTCGCTACTTCACATAGAAAAGATTGAGTAAACAGAAAGGAAATAACAAATTAAATTAAGT
Organism: Teleopsis dalmanni; assembly: GCF_002237135.1. Classification (NCBI taxonomy): domain Eukaryota; kingdom Metazoa; phylum Arthropoda; class Insecta; order Diptera; family Diopsidae; genus Teleopsis; species Teleopsis dalmanni. The sequence continues at coordinate 78,085,224 of NC_051846.1, read as the reverse complement.
TAACCAACAAATATTGACAACTTAAAGAGGTGAAGAAACGTTTAACTTATGCGCACTTGACAGTAGTAACAATATCAGCAACGACATTGTACAACAGCTTCGAGTAGCAAACAATGAGCAACTTAGACCCTCAAGGTAAACATAGAAATCAAATAAAAGAACCTCGAGCAGCGAATGAAATATAACTTAATACGATAGCAACAACAACTCAAAGTACAACAACAAAGTTAATAATCAATCTGACTATTCATAAAATACCAAAAATGGAAAATGACCACAAGAAGACTGTGTGAACAATAAACAAGTATTATTAACACAAAAATACATTTAACATTTTAACATATAATTCAGCTTAGCAACATTATGTACGAGGAAAGCGTTATTTGTTATATTACTATTATAAAGTGAACTAACTCTAAGCACTTTTTAATGTAATCATATTTATTTTATATTTATTAAAAAATAATTAAAGTTTATAATTATAATTATATAATTTATAATTAATTATAATTATATAAGTTTAACATAATGTAAGAGAAGAATTTAAAACTGATTTGTACATTTTATATGTTTAGAAAATAAGAGATTTTAAAATTAACTTCTTATTAATTTGTGTATTGATAACATAAATTTAAATACCATTAATCAAACTAACTACTTACGCATATCTCCCAATTAAGATAAAAATTTAAAATATAAACACAATACTTGGAAAATTTAAAATATTTCACACTTTAGACTAATACTATTTTCAGACACACCTTAATTTCGCAAAAATCTTAACTTCATCTTCCTTGCATCGAAATTAAGTTAAAGTTTAATTAAAGATCAAAACGAAATTAAGGAAAATGGCCTTGAAACGAAGGCTGAAATTAAGGGACATTTCAAATGCAACTATGCGTAAAATAAATTTTAAGCAAAAGATAAAGTTAAGATAACGAAAAGTGACATTGTTTTTAAATAAATGTTAGTGACAGTGCAAAAATTTTTAAATTTAAATATAGAGAAAAAACTGTAACTGTTATTTATTTAAAATAGAGTGAAAAATAATAATTCGCATACCTGAAATCTACTAAAGCTAATAGAACTACTGAATGCCATAGTTATAATAATCAACTTTTAGAATTTCCCAGATACAAATGGTGTTTGGAGCATATAATTTTCTCATCATCAATAATTTTTTATAATTTTTCATATGATTTCTTTAATTTAAGGCAGTATGAATACTTTCGAAATTAACTTCATTTCATTTTTACGAAATTAACTTAATTTCATTTTTACGAAATTAACATAGTATAACGTTACATTCTCGATACAATAGGACTCTAAAAAAATTAGATAAGTTTAACCATCTTCTTTTTTTTATTTTATGTCAGTCAAAAGTCTAAATTTTTTAAAAATTGAATAAAACTATTAAGTTTCAAAATTAAATAACCTAATACATAATTAAAATCAAACTCCAAATGGCTATATGGTATATATGTTGCGGTATTGTCTTTAAAAATACTAAAAAAATTATTCATTTCAGCAATTTTTTATATTTTTCTATATTAATTTTTCATAATGGGCCATAAAATAGCAATTAATCTTTTTTAATGGTATCAAATCATTCTTCATCTACTTCATCTAAATTAGTTTTTAAAATCTATCTTTATTTTTTAAGTGACATATTTGCAAAAGAAAAATATCCCAATAAATAACGTATTATGCTACTACCCTCGTATGCTGGGAAAAAACTATTAATATTATTATATTTTCAGTTAAAATCTGATAAAAAAAAGTAATGACCAAAAAAATAAACATGTGCGATACTGAATGTGATAAGCTCTATACTAAATTGTCAACACAGAAAAGTAATACTCGTATATGTTTATAATGATAATAAAATAAGAATAAAAAAATAAATGCGTAAAATAAAAAATAATATATGACATTAAACTTACGCTACTAATCCGCCCAAAAAGGCAACTGGCCCACCTCCTATTAAGCGTATTTTTCTATGGCAAGAATCGAATAACGATGTTCTTGACGGTGTTTGCGATGTTGGTGACATTGATGATTTGGTTGTGGTGTTGGTTGTGCTGTTGGTGCGAATTGTTGTTACTTTTGGTGATAATATTTTGGTTGGTGTAATTGTTGTTGTTGCTGCTGTCGCAACAACATTTTCACTTTCCTTCAAGCCAACTGATATTGATGCTATTGTGGATGACGATGATAATGATAACGATGATGAAGATGATGACAAAGACGTTTCAAGCGATGACAACTTTGTTGCTGCTGCAGACTTTTTTGTCTTTCGTTTTTTTGTTATAAAACTACTTATATTTTTGCTAAGATTATTATTATTATTATTATTATTATTATTGTTATTAGTATTTTTGTTATTATTATCGTTAAAATTTGAAGGAGATATATTATTGCTAAAATTTTGAGTATTTGTCAAGGCGACAAGTGTTGTACGCGAAGATGCTGTAGATGTTGTTGTTGTTATCTTGTTATCACAACAAAAAATTATATTATTTTCGTTATTTATTTTATCTTCTTCTGTTGCTTTCGTTGTTGTCGTTGTGGTTGTTGTTGTCTTTGATTTTCTTATACGCATAAATGCAAAAGGTGTTAACGACAATATGCTCGCACTTTTTGTTGTTGTTTGAGGTTCTTTTTGAATATCTGTAGTTGTTTTCTTTGTTGATGGAAACTGATATTCCGTTTGATAAAAGTGATGATCACTATCACAATATAATTTACATGATGTTTGTAGTTGTTGTTTTGTGAAGAATTTATTATTATTGTTGTTTTTGTTGTGTTTGTTGCTGTTGGAATTTGGTCCTCCTGAATGAATTTTTTTTATCAATGGAGTTTTCGTATTTGTACCAAGTTCCACAATGTGTGTGGTAGGTGTTCTCAACATATTCACAAGACACGATCACTTTTCTTAATGACTTTCCTTTTATCTTCTTGACCTTTTTAGGGTAATTGTTAATTTTCTTATTTCACACTTTCTGTTTATTTCACTATTTTATTTAGTGTTTTCATTTCATTTCATAATCAACAATTAAGTTTATTTAATTTTTTTTATATATTATTTTTTTATTTATCTTTTCAAACTAAAATTATAGTTTTCTTTAGAAAGGTAAAACATATTTATTTATATGCATAAAAAAATTTTATTTATTCATTTTTTTTATTTTTTCTTTGAATAGAAAACAAAATTTGAGAAAGGTTTCTAGCTTAAGTATCGCTAAACAAATGAGACTGCTGGTCTTTAAACGCTTCGATATTGCCTGCCTTTAACTCGTTTCTATAAACAAATTTGCATGCATATATAGGCATAAATTTCACATGTATGTATGTGCGTTATGTGTGTATTTGCGGTTATTATTAACACACTCATTTAAGAAAAAATTAAAATGCTAATCAGTTTTAATATACAGTAAATTTGTACAAATGAAATCGCTTGTTTGAATAACGCGATCGCGTGAGTCAGTTTCAAAAAAAAAAAAAATCCGTACACAAAAAAAAATGATTAAAAAAATCACAAGTCCGCTTAAAAGTTATTTGTGTATGTAAATTAAATTTATATAATTTTATATATATTTTAAGTGTAAATAACGCGTGGTCTTTTATTTACCATTTCATATAAGATAACACAACTAACTATTGTACACTCAGCTGAACGTACTAAATTGATAGTTGAGATTTGCGAACTTCTCGTCATATGTTAGCTATTTAATACTTAAAAAACTGATAATGCAAACAAATAAAAAAATAATAGCCAAGATGTTGATAACGAACAATAACACGAAACAAAGTTGTTGTAAAACTGGTGATGTGAATTTTATATTAAAATTTTTAATTGTTATCCCAATACGAACTATAATTATTAAAAATTACGTGATTTAAATAACGTCTTTAAAAACAACATTAAAGGCAAACAATAATTTTTGTTGTGAAATTATCAGTAGTAACAACAAATCAAAACAAAGGCACAAATTGCGTCAGTAAAGCTAAAGTTCACAGCCAATGTTTTCTATGCCATATATCATTTGAATTGTATTAAAATATAATAGTATTAATCTTTTAGTCAAGAGGATTTTTGTTTTACTCTAAGCCAACAATGCCAAAAACGTAAAAGGTCAAGCAACTTACGCAGTGCATGCCACCGAACCCTAAAGTTACGCAGTATACATTTATGAAAGAAAATTTCATTTATGGCATAATTAATTTATTTAAAAAATACATTTTAATAAGCCTTTTTAAATGTAATGCCAAATATATGAAAATTAACACTGAAACACGAGAAGTTTAGTACTAAAGATAAATATTTAATAATCTTACTTGTATAGATAGATGTATGTAGTTTGTATAGAATTTATACATACATACATATATATATTGTATATATTATATATGATATATATACAATATATATTATATATTGTATGCATATGGTATATATTGTCGTTGTAAGGATAGAAACTGAGTTATTCATTGAGGTAATTGCTTAGTACTATGAATAGCTACAGGTTTAAATGAAGTTTTCTAATAGCACATTCACACTGTTTCATTAAGGCGATTTTGGTCATTATGACCTCTCATGAGAATGATTTACCACACAAAAATCTTTCATGTAAATAAGCTCATTATCAATAAATCAGCTCATTTAAGGTGAAAAATGTGGAATGCAACCCTTACAAATAAATTTTCCACAAGAGAAATCACCAAAATTTCCAATATGTAATATGATATAGGTATTAATATGATTAAGGTGTGATTTAGACACCAACTAACACAAGACAACTACACAAACATTATTGACACATTTTTCATACGCCGATTTAGGCATAACCTTTAAGTCATTTTACGTATTTTCTTTTATGAGGTTTTTTTCAAAAACCCTTGGTATCGTGCATTTTTCAAAATTCCAATTCAGAAAACTTTTTAAACACAATGTATATATATATATAAATGATTCGTTTTTATATATCTCTTTTATGCAAAAAAAAAATACATATGTGTACTTCTTAAAGTCGATAAATTTCATACGCGTTTTTTAAATTATGCATTTCGAATATTTTGCATTAAATATATAGTATTATCAAAAACTGATTCGATTTTTAAAACTTTGAATATAAAAGTCCTAAAAGCGGATGATTAATTACAAGTTTTTGTAAAATTTATTTAACAATATAGTCACTTTATATAAACTTAAAAGCTTTTTCAATTATATTATATATTGATACGAAAAATAAAGACAATGGATTCACATTTGTATATAGTTGCTATACGATTGATCTGATGGTTCTGAAATATATATTATAAAAAAACTATTTGAATTATTAGTTTTATTTTATTATTACATGATTTACAAGATACAAGAATCAAACTTAACAACACGGTGAAACATTTTTGTTTTTTTTTTATTAAATGTATATAAACTTATATTTCAAACTTATAAAACTTTTGCTACAAACTGTCAATAGAGCTCTGAGTCTTTGCTTTATCAAAACTAATGTTTTAACTTGTTTATACATCTAATTTCTTTTTGCTCCTTTAATGTAACATTTTTGTTGTCTAAAAATTTCGTTTAATGGGTACATATTCGTGAACATTAAGTAATTATTTTTATTTATATAAAACATGCAACATGATGCTTTGAAGTAAGCACGTAAACAACACTATTTTATTTTAATCATAAAAACCCCACTTAACGGAACATCCCCAGGGGTTGCTTCTCAGAAACGATGGTTTATAAAAGTTTAATCTAAGGTGCATAGAAACGAATAGTCAAGAAAAAATTCTTAAATTTTGGCGGGTTTTTATATTATAAATTAATTACACTAAATATAAATGAATGAAGAAAGCGAAAAACAAGCTTTTTCTCTATAAATAAATATATATATATAGTTATGATCTTAATTATAAATAATTATTTAATTTAGAATTCAGTTTGAAGATTATCAATATATCTTTGTTTATGCATTTCACTACTTAAAACTTGATTCTGTCAATAAACTAATAGAAAAATTTATCATAGCCCTTCAAAACAGACTAAAAGAGCTTGAAAATATCGAAAAACAAAGCCTTTTTCGCCTTAGTTGATTCAACGACTAAATCAAATATCACAAATTTATTAATTTAGGAATATATCAGGAATATAGAACTTTTTATATATTTATTTGTTTGTTATTTTTCTTTAATAATTGAAAAATTAGTTAAATCGAACATGTAACTAATTAATGATAAAAATAAAATAAAGTTAAAAACAAGTATAAATTACTTGAAGACTGGAACTAACTATATGAGTAATATAACAGTTATACAAAATACGTAGATGAGTATAAAAATATAAATAGAATCGATTGCGTCTTCAAATTATTTTTCTTGTACCTTTTAACACAATCAACATCTAATTTTTCCCTTATTAATTAATAGCTTAATACATTATATTGATAATATATGAAGTGCTAAATATGGAAATTTTATATATATATATATTTTATTTTTAAATCATATTTTATATTAGTCATTGTCACTACATAAAAACGTCACTATAAAAATATTTACAACTCTTTATCTCGTGGTTTAAAATTAATTATCACTGATGTATAAATTATTTGGCTAGACATTTTTCAAATAATTATCTATAATCGATAATCATAAATTGAAAAAAAAAAGGTGAATAAATTTTTTTAATAATAAAACTGACCTATAAACAACAATACTTTCCATTGCATATATATAAAAAAAGAAATATTACGATTATTAAAAATTACAATAATATTATTTCTAGAACTAAACATCTGGTCTGATCATGAACAGATGATCTATGTATTAAACAGTCTATAAATATTTTTTTAAACAATTATCCTGACATTTATACAATTCTGATTTATTTTTAACATTTTTCTTAAATAAATACCCGATTTTATTTATATTAATATATTTTCTTATCGTAAAGAATCTATTTTCTTAGTCGCGTACGATATATGCCACTGAAGAGCGAACACAAAGGAAAAATCAAGCAAAATCAACTTATTGTGTTTTTAAAAAATAGTATTATTCCTTATTCACATGATAAAATTTTATCTAGATATTTTTGTCATTTAATTAGAAACTAAAAAAATAATCAATTAACTTAAAAATGAGATAATCAAACAAAAACAAAATAATCATATAAGAAAACTTTAACATTTCATAAAAATAAAGTGGTATTGAAGAACAGGATATTATACACTTTGAGAGTACTTCCATAAATATTCGAATGTAATAAACAAAAATCGAAAATATGTCTTTCTAATCAGTTTTAAAAAACATACATTAAGAGTATAATACGAATGCAAAATAAACTTTGTCACTGCGCTCTTGCAAACATTCTGCAAATTAGCTCATATGTAGAAGTACTATATTATAATATTAAAAACGATCAAAAATGCTAGCTTACATCACCAAAATTTGTAAAATACATATTCCGTTATGTCTGCATAAATATTTTCAATGTAAATAACAAACGCATTGACAACAGCAACAATTCGATACAAATGAACCTCAACTCTTGCCATGTGAATAGCCTATAATTTTAGTTACAAACAATCGTATGAGCTTTCATTGAAAAATATCAACTTATATTAAATTTTGGAACAATGTTAAACTTTTCATACAATGCATATTTTATTTAAAATTGACTATACCCTACCCTACTTATAATATCTAACCCATATTTATAAACTTTTTTGAATATTTTACTCTGATATTGTTATGGTTTGTTTTTAATTAATATCTTGGTCCAATTTAAATAGATTGTTTAGTAAATTACTTAACAATGGTAAAAAATTTTGATATGGAAATTTAAGATACTTCCTTGAGAAACTGTATATAAAGTATTTTATATACTAAAAATCAAAATTCACATAATTATATAAAAATAGGATTACATCAGTTACATCAGTTGATATTTTAAACATTTAAAAGTCCAACAACCTACATTATTTACTGTAAATAGAAAATAATGCTAATAGTTATTTAAACTTTTCTAACATTTCAATAGATACACAAATAATAAATACTGTAGTTTTAATATTTTATTATTTACATCCGTCTTTATGATGTAATAGTTATAAACAATATATGTGTTTATTTAGTTAAAATCACGCGGATCTCTGACATCAAAGAAGTTCTAATTGTTTTGTATTTTCATACAACGAAATGAGATAAAAAACTAATTGTAATTAAGCCCTTAGAAAGCGAACATTGTATAAAAGTCACATTGAAATATCTCCAAACTTTTATTCCATTTATTTTCATTTATAATTTTTTAAGTTATTCACCATAGAGATCATATTAGTTGATAAAAAAAACACATATGCAAATGTAATTGTTAGTTCGAAGTGGCGGTTTTAAATGCTATGATATCATCATAATTTTGTGCGATGCTGAAAATCAAAACGTTCCAAGACAAGTCTTTCCTAAAAAAAAATCTGATTTAGAAGTCATGCTACAGCTTTTACATTTTGTTTTTTTTTTTATTTTATTTTCTTTTCTTTTTAGTACCAAATGTGAGTAAAAATTAAAAAAAATTACAAAAATGGGCGAAATTAATCCAATATGAACATCTTAATTGGGCGTGACGAATATTAATATATTACACTCAGAAAGAAGCATTTCTCTGATATGTGTGTATTTTGTTAAAACTAACATAAAATAATCATAAAAATTATATACTTAACTCTTTTTTCTAATTGAATCTTTAGTCGAAGTCGAAGTCGAAGCAACTCAACTCGAAAGCAAATAAGTAGCTGAGTAATGCACAGCACAGAGTAAAAGTTTCTTTGAAAAATTTCCGCATGCTATTCCAACCGTGAATAAGCACGAACTTTCATTTCAGAATTCTTTAAGCGTGTTCACTACTAAAAATTTTTAAGTGACAACTTGGTGCAATGCATACAAATGAAATTGGTAGTAAGGTTAATACAACACAAGGTGCTGATAGACACCACTGAGGCAAATTAAAGGCACTAAATTCAAATAATAAAGAACATAGTGTAAATGAATTCAAAAATGGAAACAAAAAAAACAAAAAAACTAACCCCGTGAACTAATTTTTTCAATCAAGCGCCAAATTAGCCATAGATATTCTAAACGCAACCGTGTCTACCTAAAAAAAAGTACAGATAAATTCAACAGAAACACCTACACAAAATCGTTTCTCACGCAATTCTATTGGAATAATCTAGTTTATAGTTGCTGTCACCTGGAGATTATCATAATGTTATGATAGTTATGTACTTTATTGTAGATGACCGCATGACATATCTAAAGCACACAAAAGATATTGTATGTTTAAATTATTCAAATTATCTAAAGAAAATTTAAAAGAGGTTTCATCTATTTTTATGATGACTTAGTTTACATTTGCATATAAATTTCCATTCATTGTTTAAGATCTTTGTCATTTTATTGAAGTATTTGGAATAATATAAACCAATATAAGCAACAGCTTATTTATTATTATATAATATAGGAAGAAACTGTTAATAATATTGACAAAACAATTCTTATTTCTTATATATAAAAATAGTTTCAAATTTGAAGACAAGATGTTTGATAGCGCATACATAATATTATATTCTCCTATATGACGATAGTTACACAAAAGTAATTATAAAATATATAAACTATAAACTACTAAATGTGTTGCATTTATATAAACTTAAGTAGTGTTTAGTAGTGTTTACAGATAGTATTAAATTATACTATGTATGTTCAAACACACCTTCATTTCACAAAAATCTTAATTTTATCTGCGTTTCAGCGAAATTAAGTTGTTTTTTTCCATTCATTTTTTCCAATTCAGTTTTGAGGTTAGAACGAAATTAAGGAAAATGATCTTAATTTCATTGAAACGAAGGTTGAAATTAAGGTACATTTCAAATGCAACTATGCGTAAGATAAAGTTGGAATAACGAAAAAATGACATTTTTTTAAATAAATATCAATGACAGTTGACCTGTAATAAAACCGGGAAATATTTTAAAAGTAGTGCAAATTTTTAAATTTGAATATTGAGAAAGAACACTTCCGAAATTAATTTAATTTCATTTTTACAAAATTAAATAGAATTGGCTATCTGAACATAGTATGTATTAGCTAACCCGTAACATAAACTATATTTGCTTGAAATGTATTAGAGGTATTCGCGATTTAGAGCAAGATTGATTGAATTGTCATTTTTTAACTAACGCCGTACCTCTTAATATAAAAAATATTAAAAAAGTAATATAAATAAATGATATTCATACAACTTTGATGATAATATTGAATAAATTTATATATTTTACTTTACTTTATACTAAGTAAATATACTCAGTATGTAAGTAATTAGTAAGTTTATTTCAATGACAAAAAATAACTCTGAAGTATATAACTATTTACTTATATTTGTTATTTGTTAAATAGTAAATATTCAATTCAAATTCAGTTATTGAAAATTAAAGATAAATTTATATTTATTTGAAGATATTAACACTTTCCGAAAATATTTACTGTTCATGAATTGTACTAATTTATTTGACAAATAGTGCATATATAAGCAATGAGTCGTAAATAGTTATACTTTGTCGTCTAATAAACACACTTATAGATCATATGTTACTGCCTATATTTATAAAAATAAGTGCTTAAATTGTAAAAAATAATTTTTACTCAAACTTCAAATTTGTATTGATCATACATACCAAAAAAAATCATTAAATAGTTAGAAGTTTTTAAATTTAGTAAAAAACTAGTTACTACTTGTATTAGATTAGTCTACATTTTGGCAAGATTTAGTGATAATAAAATATATTTTTATAAATATTTTTATTATAATGTATAAATTACATTACAGTAAAATTACTAATAACTAGCAGTTAAATTATTAGAAGATATGTTTATTGATCATTAAATAATAAATAGTTACTCTTATTTTTGGTACCCGAATTAGAATTATTGATAGAAATTAAAAAACAACGGGAATACACAAATAAGAATAAGAGAAATGGATAAGGGAAACTGTTTCAATTGAGTTTAGTAAGCATATTAGTAAATCTAATTAGGTTACGAATAGCATTATATCGGAATAACAGACATTAATGAAGTATATATTCACGTTTACAAATCTTACAGTAATTGCAACAAGGAATCATACCTCATTCAACACAATTTTGTGCTGACTGTGGGAAAGTTGAGCAAATAAATTCAGTAATGTAATTTGCAATCTCTATAACTAACTACATATTTGTAGAATAGTTATTAATGTTAACGAGTTACAAGTTAAGCGATATAACTATATAATAACACTTTTTTCGTAATACATTTTTTTCTTTCATTTACTTGTTAATTATAATATTGAATTTAAATTATTGCTTCAAATGGTCGATTATTTTAATTCTAGAGCAGCTCGGGTAACTCATATTTAAACTTTAATCAAATCTTTCAATAATATATAAATAACATATGTTTAAATATTTACTTTTCTTTCTTGCTAAATGTTCACAAATCATAAGTCTCTAGTTAAAATATTTTTAAAATCATTATAGAACATTTATACCCTATAAACTTGATCAAATATTTTGGATATTTTAGAATCTCAACTTTTTACAAAAACAAAAAAAAACAAAACCTGTTAACTTTTTATAATTTCCGTAATTTTTTCTTTCAGAGTAGCAAAAAAATATTCGCAACTTACGAAAGAAAACATGTGAAGCAACAACAATGCTCTTGAATCTTCAGAGTTAGGTTTTACTCGCAAAAATTTTTAAGGCTTTAGTTTTAGTGCACCCAAATTCAAAATTTAATTTATTGTGAATGTTCACTGGAAATATAGCCGTAATTTTTCCTTTCAGAGTTGTAAAAAAGAACATCAAGTCTGATTTAAATAAATTGGCATATTTTAAATGCTTTTTTGACATATGTTTATAAGATTTTTATCTTATAGAGGTAAGTAGAAGTAAAGTAAATTGAAATTTCCAAGGGATTTTTTGCACTGCACTTATGTAATATTTATTTATTGCACTTATTTATTATTTTTGTTTAAAAATGTTCAAATTTAATTATTTATTTATTAAACATCTTATAAAATTTTCACAATAGTAACACCTAACTTACCTAATTTTTATGTAAATTTTTATCTACTCAAAATTCTGGTAAATACTAACATTCGCTGCCATACCGATATAATTTACTATTTCCCTCCATATACCATCCATTTACTCGAACTCGCACACGGCCATATTTTAATTAATTTATTTATAAATGTATTGGAATTTATTATTAAGGCTCATATGGTTTTAATGGATGACTAAAATTTTGAAACATATTTCCATTGAACATTCACAATAGACTGATTTTTAAACGTAGTACTGAGGACTTATTAACTTATTTTTTGGGAGTAAAACCTAACTCTGAAGTTTTTAAGAGCATTGTTGTTGCTTCACAAATTTTCTTTCTGAATGAAAAAAATATGGCTCATATTGAAATTAACTAGTAAATAGTCGTTAAGCCATATGCAATAATGTAATCACCGCAGTCCTTGAAAAACTTATGTCACCCACTAAAGCTCATATTTTTTTTTTGTTTTGCAAAAAAATAATACCTAAAATTTCTTCATTGATTTGCTAAAAACAGTTGTTTGAAATTTGATTAACACATCTTAAAAATTTACGTTATTCACGCTTAAACATTTAAATTGCAACAGTTTTAAAATCTTATTTATTTATTAGTCAAATTAACGTAGATTTCAGCTGTAGCGAATTCGTTTTTCCCCATGCCGCCGCCACCAACTGACATTAAACAAAAGAATTGACCTATTAAATTTCTCACAATTATAGCAATTTGCCTAACAAAAATTTAAACGCAAAAGGAAAATTCAAATATTGAAATAAAAAAAAAAGTAAAAAGAAGACATAAAAACTAAAAAAAAAGTAGAAAAACTCAACACTTCTGAATAATCGAGAATTGCAAAAGACGTCAAAGTCTTCAGTCTACAACAGCTGCAATAACACGACGAAACCAGCAAAATAACGAAACGGAAAATTGTTTCAGAGACGATTGCATTGCATTAATGGGTATTAAGCATGAAAGAGGTAGAGTGGAGTAAAGTGGAGTAAAGGTAACGAATAGAAACATCAGTAGTAAAAATAACAACAAATATTTCGTATTGTATATTATACAAAAAACAAAAAATACGAAAAAAAGGAAAATAAGATAATTTCACTGGATTTTTCCAATGTTTCAAGCCTAAAAGAGGAAACAAAAGTGTGGTCCAAGAAGGCAAATCGGCGGAGAGAGAGAAAAAGAACTAAAAAATTTCACACAATTCATCTGTTAATTCAATTTATGTAGTCTTAGTTTAGTTCACATTGCTACAATTATGCTTCTATTTGGCTTTTGGTAGTAGAGGGCGGACGGGTGCATGATTCGAACATGATATTTGTACATCAAGGTAAAAATTATAAAAAAAAAATACATACAATTTTTTTTTAAGTAAACTTCCAACAAAGTAAAAAGCAAAATATTGTTGATTATATTGTTGGCATTACTTTGAAGCTTTAAAACTAATTTAGTATAAAAGCAGTAACTTGTAAAAACAAAGCGAATACAAGTACAACTAGTAAAAATAGAAGCAAATACAGGGCTATTATATAGAAAAAATTACATCAGAATTCCATTGAACAGCTGGTTGCCGGAGTAGTAGTGATGATGATGTTGATGGTTATGTTTTTGTTGCTGTTGCTGTTGTTGTTGGTATGGCGGTACAGATATACCGCCCCCCATTGGCAACGTCAACGACGACAATGGCGTTATAGTAGAAACTGATGTTGTTGCTGTTGTTGTTGTAAGTGTTACTTTTCCAGTTGTTACAGTTGTTGTAATTTTTACTGTAGCTTCACTGCTGTTAAACTTTGCAGTCAATATTGGGCAACACATAAGCAATATTTAAATCACTGAAATGGCTGGGCTGGCAAGTAACAAACAGTAACAGCAAGAGTACGAGACGTAATTAACGAGGAATCAAATCAATCGATTGTTTTAAAAAGGCTGAATGAATTGCACTGAATTTGTTAAAATTGTTTTTTTTGTTTTTTTCTTCGTATTTGTTGTTTACACTTTTCGCACAAAATTTACACAAATATTTATGAAGTTCTTTTTTTTAAACTTATACCTGCCATATACTTAAACCAAAGAATCTATAGTACAAAGAAGTGCCACGCTCATACAAACGAAATACCCACTTTATTTTGCTGGTGGATTTATAATAAATCCACCCAACCTCATGCAACAATGTTCGATCGAGTCACAACTGGTATGATGTTCAGTTCAAACCTATATGTGAGTCGAGTAAGGCTGACAAAAACCTGACTGCATACGTATTCAATCATACATGCAACCCTCTGTATTACATTATATGCATGTTTGTATGTTTGTTCGCTGTAAAATGTTCAAGCGATCAAACAGCATTTCAGTGACGAAATCAAAATTGTGTACATTTGATAAGTTTTTGAATTTAATAGTATATAAAACAAAATTACTTGTTTGTTATTGGTATGAATTGTAGTGTTAAAACACATTACAAATTTATTTATGTCTCAAATCTGATTTTTTCCATTTTACGAAGCTTTATTCTTAAATGTTGCCCATGCGCAATGTTTCGGAAGCAATATCGTAATCACCAATTTTAACATTTCAATCCGGTGTAAATAGCATTCATGCATTTCCTCAAACCAGGAAGCATTATTAGTGGTTTTAGTGACTTCTATACATTTTTTCAATATAATTTTTCTTACTTTTCTAATATTTTTATTTTCTTTAAAATACTTTTCAAACACTTTTATATGAATCTTAAAAATATTTTTTAAAATAATCACAAAAAGTCACCAAAAATTCAAACTATTAAGAAGTAGTTCCTTTTGAGGTAAAATATATGCACACAAATGTGCAATAAAAACATACACATTAATATACTGCAGACTTAATGTCTCCAATATCACATTTGTACATACATAATGGTTTTTGTAGTGCATCATTTGTTGCAATAAAAAAAATAATATATTCTATTACTCTTTACTCCTATGATATGGGCCTTGTACTGGAAACAAGAAGATAAAGCAACAAAGTATATCGAAAAATTATTTGAGGGATTTCTTTACCATTCACTTCGCTACTAATCAATGTATATTAATAAAATAGACAAATAAAAACAAGGCAAAAGAAACAGGCGTATAAAAACAATTGTGGGTTGCAATGAGTTTGAACTGGACGTCATACCAGTTGTGACTCGATCGAACATTGTTGCATGAGGTTGGGCGGATTTATTATAAATCCACCAGCAAAATAAAGTGGGTATTTCGTTTGTATGAGCGTGGCACTTCTTTGTACTATAGATTCTTTGCTTAAACATTCACATATATTCATTCCACTGATTTCTGTGTCTTTTTTTTTGATATAGATAGTCATGATATGTAAATATTTAAAAAATAAACAGCTGATGACGACAAACGAAACAACATCCGACATTCACTTTGTTGCGACTACAATAATATATAGGCAAAAAAAAAATATTACGTATATAACTTCTTATATATGATAACAAAAACAAAAAAAAAAGTAGAATATTTGTAAATAAATGAATGTGTATCGCAGGTGACAACGACACTTTCGTTATACATTATAATTATAAACAAAATATAAAATAGTGTTGTTGTTGTTTTACACAGATATATACACATATAAACACAAACAAGTTTATAAATATTACGGGGGTTGCTCCCTAAATTGTAGACTACATCGATTGTAGTTAGAGTACTAATGTTACGATCATTTTTTTATGTACTGAGGATGTCGTAAAGACTGCGGGACAGGAAGCTAAAAGTTCGTACATACTTTGCTGAGTATATACAAAAACAAAAAAAATACCACTTTCTACTTCGGAAGTATTGTTGTACAGGAAGTGGTTTCTTTTTTTATAATAAAGATCGTGCTAATATTACTATATCATTTCATGAGCAAACAATAACACTATAGATAATAAGACTAAGAATGCTTTTAAATTTATTGTTTTATGAAGGTGGTATGAAGTATGAAGTACACAAATGTTACATGTAAAGTTTAAGTGTTAATATGATTGGTTTTTATAGTATATTTTTAATAGTTCGTGGGTGGTAATTTTTTAAACAAAAACAAAATAAAACAAAAGCCTAAACAATTTTAAATCAGGAAAACACATTTTAAAAACTTATGTTATCTTTTCAAAAATATGTTAATTATTTTTTCAAAAATAGCAAAACTTGTTAAACTTTATATTTGAGTAGAAAAAAAAATTATCTAAACGTCACACAACATGTACAGAAAGTGTACGAATATTTTTATTCTCACATCGATTTCAGGGAATAACCGAAAAAAATGTCGAATATCAGAAAATTATTATTAAAATTTAATATCACAATCGGTATCTAATTTTCAGAAAACAGTTTTCGATAGAAATCATATTCAAAAAGATAATACACTTAAAAGTCAGTATATGTATTTTTAAATAAGCAAAAAATGATAATTGAAGTTCACTTATCTCATTGAAGTGACATGCTTGGTGAGATGCTAGTCACCAAGCTGCTAGATTGTGAGATGCTATCTTGGTGCTGGAGATGTGTCTTCATGACTAAGATAAAGACACGACTTCATCTGGTCTTGGTGATCCTAGACAGGATTTAAATTTTTATACTTTTCCCCTTTACCTAAGCTCACTTTAACATTATTCATTGTCTTTGTTTTCTTTTTAATATTTTCCGGACTTTCCGAAGGATTGTAACAATTACTTAACAACTTTATTCTAAGTAGAGAATATATAAACAACAATCATTTTGTTCACAAAAAATTTAGTGCGATTACATATTCCAACAATCATGAGAGCCAATCTTCATAAATGACTAATGGCTGTCACCTTAATAAAGTAAACATTTAAATGATAATGATTTCTTCACATAATGTAAAAATTTTAATAAAATCGAGTTTTATTCCCATCAAAATTATGTGACATTTTTAACACCATTTTTTACTTAATAAAAAATAGAAATATCATTTAAAAAATATAATTTAATGGATATACCAATTAAAAATAAATTAGTATATATAATCATGTATTTAATGTTTATATATTTATCGTACATTTGATACGAATAATATTAAATATTTGCACTGAAGCGGACGAACTTATATGATTTATGTTTTTTTTTTTAATTTGTGAGAAAAACCCAAAATTTTATTTTTAGAAAATAGCAAATTCTAGCAATCGCCTATGATTAATTTGTATTAATTCTTTTTTCAAAAAATAATATGCTAAGATTTATATTTTGTTTCAGATAAATATGTGTTTTGATGGTAATTAATATTACAATCTGTTTTCTATATAATGATTTCATCTGTTATTACATTCTTAATTTTTTTTAAATTAATTCAATATAATTTATTTAGAAATTACAAACAAAATGGAACTTTACTTTCTTAACTATAAAATCCATTAAATTAGATATTTGTTTCTAAATGCGAGCATAGTCTTTTGTAATATATATATGAACATGTAATAATATTATGATATATGTAATAATAATTTTAAAATTTTTGTAGTTTTCTAAATTAGTAACCAGTTATTTATATAGTATATATTACATAATTTCAAACAAAGCTAGCTACCTGATGAGAAAGAAGATGGGAAATTTTTTTTTTAATTTGAAGTGAATATCAATTTAAAACAAATTAAATATCATCAACTAATTATTCAAATCATTTAAGTTTTCCTCAAACATTTAAGCTAAGAGACGAAATTCGCAAAGTAATGATTTTCCATATTAAACGCATATGTTATAGAACAATAGTTTAAGTAAATAAATGCAGATCTAGAGAGCAATTGTTACTAAAGATAATGGATATATATTATAGATTGTTAAATAATTACTGTTAAATCAGTTTTGAGTATTTAAGTGCAAATAATTAAAAAATATACGCATTTTAAAAAATTGTCCTTATAATTTTGCTTTATTTTAGTTATATACATATAATTCTTAGATATGTTTATAGGTAATACAACCTATAAAAATTTTTAAATAAGCTATGCTATTTTAAGGCAATATAACTCAAAAAAAAACTTTTAAATACATACTACTAAAAATAAAAAACAGGTGAATTTACTGTATATACATATGTTAGACATATGTCATAGAACTTTTTAATAGAAAGTCAATTCAAATTAAATAATTACAGTGGTCGTCCAGTATAACGAACGCTCGATATTACGAATTTTCGATATAACGAACACCCAAAATATTTACATTGATTGTTCTATATAACGAACGAAAAAAAAAATTCTGCTCCATATTACGAACAAAAAATTTTTTGTTTCTTATTCGTTTTTGTTTTATACAAATTATGCTTTTGAATATAATTTTACTATAAAACTAGCATTATTCAGCTTAGAATATGCATGTAATTGTCCGTTTTTTTTTTTTCTGAGAAAAATGCCTATATATGGCAAAATGCATATATGCAGGCGCCACTGATCTGTTGTTCACAAATTCAGTTTATCATATACGAAATACTATCCAGACATACATATGTACATATTAAGGTGTTTATATTTAATATGTATTTGTTTGAAAATATCATTTAAAAATTAATTTTGACAAAATTAGCTGTACTAAGAGAACTACAAGAAAAAACTGTTCAGAAAAGTCTTGAGTGTAGTAAAAAACAAACAAAAATTAATGATTTTTTTTACTCTACACTATGATTGAATGCGTCCTTTCTTATAAATAATTTTTGTAACAACCGAATAAAAAATACTTTTAAATAAATATATACTCGTACGTGTTTATAAGTTAATTTATGAACTCAAATATATGAAATTTCCTAAAAATAACCATATTGGTAGGTAAATGTATAACATTCGATATTACGAATTTTTCGATATAACGAACAAGGGGTGCAACATAAAATTCGTTATATTGGACGTCCACTGTATAATGTATATCCGTATTTTATATTTCCGAATGGTTGAGGAAATACATATATTTAACAAAAAATTATTGTCAATTTTTTTTTAATTTTCGATGATCTCACTTTCAGTAATAAAATCAAATATACTTTTGAAAATTTCAAGTCCCAATTTTTATAAGGAAAGTAAAAATACAAGTTTTTATACGGTATCACAATATGGTCTTAGTAGTGATTATTAAATACAACATTAACAAACACTTTATCAAGAATATGTTGCAAATAATAAATATTTAATTTTTCTAAAAGTATTTTATCAAATTTAAGTATCAAATTTAATAAATATTCTTTAAATCACAACAACAACAAAAAAAAAACTAACGACTTTTATATAAAATAAATAACTCTAATTTTTTTAAATAAAATTTATATTTTTATATTCAAATTTGTTAGAACCTTCCTTGATAAATTGTGTGCAAAATCGTTCATGACATTTTAGCTAAGAGGACGAAAGCGTTAAGAGCAACCCACGTTTTTTTATTTTTTGCACAAATTAATATTTATATATACTATATATGTAAGTGTAATAAAATCAATTCTTAAACAGTTTTTTATATATATTCGATTGGTGTTAGAAAACACATTTAAACCAGCACAAACATATAACATATAAAAAAAAAACATTCTGACGCTGATGAAAAAACACGTTTTTATTTCCGACTCTGCTGGGCTTAGATCATTCGATTCGTTGGTAACCTTCAACTTAACGAGCAAAAAAAAATAATAAAACAACAACAAAATCATATTGGAAAGGCAAATGAATTATAAATAAAATATAAACCAAATTTGTTCATTAATTATAAAACAGTTTTCGTTAGCAATTATAAACAAAGCAGTTTAAAGCAGTAGTATATTTAAAGATTCTAGAGAATGAATAATTGTTGCTGCCACGGTCGGAGACACAATTTATTTTGAACCATACTCGCTCGTTGCGCATTAACACAACACAATTCAAATGTGAACGAATTCGCAATTGAACTAATTTGTGGCGGCGCAACATCGCTGGACTCAACTCATTACGCATAATAAAATATTAAAAATATAAAAATAAATAAATTAAAAAATTAAAAAAAAATTGTTAAAGGTCAAGCAAACTCGAAAACACGTACGTAAATATGAAACACACGGCAACACGTTCGCTTCAATAAGCGCGAGACCACAAGACTATTGAAGACGGCTATTAGTGACAGACTGACTAGGCTAGTTTGCGCTGTTAGTCGGCAAACAAGATACAAAAGTATCTGAGATATACATTAAAAGCAGGTAAAACACAAACAGACAAACTCACGTGAGATAAAGATTCTGTAGTAAGAAACAAACAGAAACCAACAAGCATGAAGGAACGGAGCGGAGCGGAGCTGTGGTGGTGGAGCTACATGGATGGAGCAGCTTGCAGCAATTCGTGTGTTACGTTTAACAATTAAGTGAGCGAGTTACCGACAGCGCTTACAAGCGCATTTGCTTGTGTAAGTAGATTTCAATTTTGATTGAATGAGTGACTGACTGACTGACTAACCAACTCAGTTTCAGACTAACTTATATGAGTGATGATGATTATGAACGATGTAATCATAGCAAAGTTAATCTCAACAAAAGTTACACTCATACTTTTCTGTTGCTGCGATTGTTGTACCATTATTCCAATTCTAATTATAGTAACTGGAAACAGCAATGTTCAGCAACAGTATGAGTAAATGTGGAGTTTCGCTTCGCCGGCCAACCAATGCAGCTGCAGCGCTTTTATATATTTAACAACATTGGAGCAAAACGTTAGCTTTTAAACCGACTGACTAAACAATTTGAAGTCAGAAAGGCAACCAACCCAAAAAAGTTTGCACTGTCTTAATACGGTAGTCATGGAGATTCTATGCCCGACACAGTTTCATTAGCGATTTTATTTTCTCAAAATTTGTTTTCTTTTTTTTTTTCAAATTAAGTTGAATCATTTCTTATTTATTAAAAATTCACTTTATTAGATTTGCTGCTTTCATAAATTTATATTTACAGAAAGTTCTAATTTTATACACTTTTTATTTCACCGAATTTTTCCACGTCCGAACTTCTACAAACCAACCGTGTCCAAGGAAAATTTCATACTGAGCCACTTCATTTCATGATGTGAAAGAATCAGCAAAAAGACGTCGACAACGACTAAGAGTAGAGTTGCCGACGCTCTGTAAAAATACTTGTGCAGTTTATAGTTACTCACCATAAGCGTGTGAACATACGAGAGAAAGTAATTTGTTTTCTATGTATTTAATGATTCCAAATAAATATTATTTTTGCTTTATTTATTGTTATACATTGTTTGGTAAATAAACAAATTACATTTCTGCAAGATTGATTGGTTAGTGATTAGTGTAAAAAATTACCAGGTATAATATTTTGTGCATATTTTAATATAATCAATAATTATAACTTGAAGAATAAGTTAATATTCTTAGATTGGGTTCTTATTTTTTTAACACCCATTTACTTTTCAATCATTCAATAAAATTACAAGTTAACTAATGCATTCTCAACGGCATCAGGACTATCACAAATATTTAAAAACTAAAATTCGCTTAATTTATGAAAAACAAAAATATTAACAAATTAAAATAATAGAAAGAAACAAAATTTAGAAAAATTTTGCTTCTTACATAAAGAATAATGATAATTATTTAAAAATTTTATAACATGACATTTAATTTACAATAAAATAAAACGAATAACGTAATCGTTTACACATACTCATATAATTATCATCATATAATTTTTGTAATGAGAAGATCAAACAAATTATATACGGAAAGCACTATTCTATACGAAAAAATATATATTATTTAAAATATAAAAGAAAGAATAAAATATAAACATTATATATAAATATAAAATCATTTATATATACATATGTAGTTATTAATCAATTGTTAAACTAACCATCGATTGACTATCGATCAATTCCACTCATATATGAAAAATTACAGTTATGATAAGATAAGACTCGTGTCGCACGTAATTACAAATACAAATCAATTAAAAGTACATCTTAGAAATCAGTATTTACTTAAACTAATATCCTTTTATTATTTTGTCAAGAAACTATATTGTATTTAAGTTAAGAAATCTTTTCAATTGCTTAATGAGGCTTTAATGTTTGATTACAAGACGGTCATTTAGTTCACTGAAGCCTTTAAAGAAGAAAAATATATGAAATAAGTAAGCCCGTAAAGCACATAAGAACAGATGTATTGCGCTCTCTAAATATCAATATATAGGCAGAATATAATAGACACACCGCCTAGAAGGTGAAAAAATGACATATTAGAGAAAAAATGACATATTAGAGAAAAAATGACATATTAAATGGACGTTATATCAATTTTTAGAAAGCGATTGGAAATAAAATATTTCGTTTAAGAAAGAAAAAAAAATAATAATTGCTTTTTTATTTTCATTTATTGGTAAAAACCTTTATTGTTAGAGATTGCTAAGTACAATAATCCATATGTTACAATGAGGAAAATAAACCGAAACCAACAAGTATTCTTTGATTATAGCCAATACCACAATATGGTAAATACATGTTTTAAAATAACGCATGCAGATATTATTTAAAATAAACTTAATTTGACTGTCAATATTAATTGAAAATAGCAGTTAAGCGAAAGTATCAAAGTTTTGCCTTACAATTATTACCATATTGTGGTTTTTTAATAGTTGTTGTGTAACCGCACAGAACAATAGATGTTATCTGTCATATCTATATTATATGCAAAGAAAACAGTAGATTTTGGTAATATCCCTTATGGTTAGGACTTTAATAAAGGGACATTAATAAGTTTAAATATAATAAACATAATTATACACATAGGTATTTAAAAAAAATTTGACAAATAAAAAAAATTACATTTCAATGTTGAATAATTTTTTTATAATTTTAAAAGCAGAAAATTTTTTAAATTTGTGTTTTTATATTTTTATAGTATATACATACGTACTATACTCTACTATGTAACAACAAAATAAAAATTATTAATAAAAAAATTAAAACGTTTTTTGTTAATTATTTATCTTTAATTATGTGACGTTTTGAAAAACACTCAATGTTTCAATAGTAATGAAGCGATAAAAAAATAATTATTTGTAATTGTTTTAATTGTACAAATAATGCAAATAAAAAGAAAAATAAATTCTTATTATAGAACTATTTAAAAATTACAACATTGAAAAAAAGTCATATGAAGTAATGTAAAACTTCATACAACGACACTAATACTATGTTCAGACACAGCTTAATTTCGCAAAAATCTTAATTTCATCTTCAGTGAAATTAAGTTGTTTTTTGCATACAAAATTTAGTTTTTAAGGTTAGAACGAAATTAGGGAAAATGGCCTTAAATTCAGGGACATTTCAAATGCAAATATGCCTAAGATAAATTTTAAGCAAAAGATACAGTTAAGATAATGAAAAAGTGACATTTTTTTCAAATAAATGTCAGTGACAGTTGACTTTAATGGAACCGGGAAAATATAGTGCAAATTTTTGAATTTGAACATAGAGAAAAAACTGTAACTATTATTAATTTAATGTAGAATGAAAAATAAAAATAATTCACCTGAAATCCACTAAAACTAATAAAACTACTGAATGTTATCCTTTATAATTATAACAATTAACTTTTAAAATTTCCCAGATACAAATGGTGTTTGGAGTATGTAATTTTTAACATTCCATTTGTAAATAAAAACACATAATTTCCTTAATTTGGGACAGTATGAACACTTTCGAAATAAATTTCATTTCATTTTTACGAAATGAAGGAAATTTGGCTGTCTGAACATAATATAAGTAACAGATGTAAATTTGTAATGGAACTTTAACAGTTAACCTTGGCAACTCTGCACCTAACACAATTTTTACAGCAACAAGATAACAATGCAAGCATTGGTACGTCCGTCTAGCCGTTGCTTTTTGCTGTATATCTTGTTTTAAGAGAATGATGACTGTATCTTTTCCTACAAAAAAAAAAAAAAAAATAAAGTATTGTAAATAAAATCAAAACAAAAAAGAATACGAATGATGCATACAAATTTAAGTTTTCTGTATGGCATAACGAAAAAATATGATAAGTTATGAAAATCAGAATCAACAGCAACAGCAATCGCAATCGCAATAGCATACTAAATTAGATACGACTATACGACTACAACGGCAACGGTGATGACGAAAAACAAAAATCATGTAAAAGTGTACTGTTCTGGGTTCTGGTATCCATAATAAACAGCCACTTGTTTGGCTTAGTCAGATGTTCAGTTCAATTGCATGTCGTTTTTATTTGTGCGTGCTTGTATGCCTGTATGTGTTATATAGATTTACCGTTGTTGAGCGCAGATTGCTCTCACTTAATTATTCTCCTCTCCTGCTTTATTCTAATTAACATATAACAAATTATACACACATAATTATGTATACACATGTATGCATAAAAAAGCTATTTGGATTTTTATTACATTTAATATTTCTGACTTGTAATTAGCCTCTAGTGCATATACTCTGTTTGCTGCAATTTTAGGGGTTTCCTTAAACATTAAACAGGTTATGGTGTAAATTCATATACTTTTAATTATGGAGCAGCTTGTCCCGCTTAGTCATGCTTTTATTTTATTTTATTCATTAAGGAGCTTTGCTTATACCTATATGATCATAACACTTTCATGCATCAGAACCACTATTTGTGTATTATATATAAATAATAAAAACATGTACATACATATTGCATATGTTTATAAGAAATGTAATATGTAGTATATATGCAATTATTGGATTTGCTGCTGAAGGTATAATTAAGCTGTTTTATTGTTTTTTAAATAATATTAAATATTGTGTTATAATATAACGCATTATATTATTTAAGAAAATGTTTTCTAAAATTAATATGTTTGGTAGAGAAAACTCCCAAGTTTTAGAAAAACAGTACAGTGTCCTAACATTTTTCCCATTTTAGCTCACTTCTCAAAAGTATATTTTAGTTACAAAAAAAAAAAAATTGTTGTAATAAACTTTGTAGCGAAACGGATTCAGTAAGATTATGAATGCTCTAAAAACAAAAAATTCTAAAAGTTTGAAATTGTGCAGAAGTATTATTAAAATATTATTTTTTATTAAGATATATGAATAACTAAAAATCATCTGCTGCTTTTAAAGCTTACACTGAGGGCCGATTTCACCGTGCTAACTTAAACCTCAATACTCACTTGAACGCAAACTCTGAAAAATTTTTGACTTCTCAAAAGAGCTAAATATGTTTATTGCATATGGAATAACTATATATCAAACATTTTTTCAATAAAAAAAATGTTTCAAAAACAAGCAATTTTAATAATAAATAAATTGTTTGACAAAAGACAATCATAGAAATAGTTAATCTTTACTAGGAACACCTATTGTGCTGATACAAGCACATAGATATAATACTTCATTTAAATTTTTATAAATTTTTATTCAAACTCTATTTGGTAAGTCCAAGAATTCTTTACCTTTTTTGCGCTCTTACCGTTATTCCGAAACTTTCAGAAAGAAAGCCATCCTATACATATCTCTCTTGATTTTTGAATTTCCTATTCTAGGAATAGAATTGTCAGGTTCTGATAAATAGACTTGTTACTATGGTGTTTTAACATTATTTTTTATAGTTTTTTCGATTGGCAACTTTGCTCCTAAGTTTTAAACATAAATTTGTGGAATAAAATCTTGTTCTGCAGACTAGATTGGTTAGAATGGCAAAATTATATTTCTTAATTTTGCAGGGAATTGCAGCTTATAATGATTTTCAACTGTAATCTCAGATACTTACAGTCTGATTTTATGGGATGACAATTTGTTAAGATTAAAACTAAAATTATCTAAACTTATAGATAAGTTTTGAATAAGTGTACTATAAAAAAAGTCAGCTGTTATACAAATTGCTTATAGATTTATTTTGTATAGAATCAACCCGATTAATTGGAATTAATCTTAATTAGTATATTTAACCTATATTTTATGTACATAAACAAACAACGAACAAATATTTTTTTTTATTTATAAAAAACGTTGAATATCAACTCAATGGAACCAGGGTTTTCGAATAGAACTGATAAATATAGACTAAACAAGTTTTTACATATTAAGAAATTCATCAAACAGATCTTGTTAAAAATGCTAATATAGCAGGTACATACATACATACACCCTTCATACGTAATTGACAAGTGTTTGTTTGATGTAGCAGCAAAGTGTGCTACATAAACAATTCAAATTTTATTGAATTATTATAATGGTGCTGAAAGGGTTAAAGCGGAAACAAAGTTGCTCATTTGTACATTAAAAAAAAATGATGGTATTGCTGAAATTTTTAATGGTGGTTGGTGGCTTTAAACAATGAATAAGAACTGCTTGAATAAATATTATTCTTTGTTACTTTAAAACAAAGCAACTACAAACACATATTGCATACACACATAATATATACAATATGTGTACATACATATACAAACAGTGAGATATGAAATTTACTAGAAATTGATGTCATTTTCCGCATGAAATGATGGAAATACGGGTAGCAACCAAAAGCAGAAGTACTGAAAGAATATAGTGCCATATTGCAAACACATTACCTGTGCTTCAACTTTGCTACTCTGCGACTTTGCTTCTTCATTTTCTTCTTGTTTTTGTATATCATTTGTTTCTTCATGAATGAATTAAAAAAAATTTGTGGAGATAGTTAAAATTGTTTTTGTTTTGCTACATTTTATTGTTGCAAATGTAATTATTGCATTTGTTTGTTTGTATTTGCCGTTGCAATACCAGCAACGGTGCATTAATTGCCACAAATAAAAAGCACGCAAGATAACTGCAAATTTAAACCACGCTGCAGTAGTTAGAGTTGCAGAGCAAAATATTTGCTGCATTGTTGTGTTGTGGCCTGTTGTCGTTTTTATATGTCGTTTATATGTAGTTTCCTTTTGCGTTTCTCATTAAACACTTTTAATATTAAATCTTTCATTTGTTTGTTTGTTAGGCATTTGCGTTTGTCGCAACGCAATTTCATTTGCTCTAAAGTATTTTTTTTTTATTATTTTTTTGGTTTGGGTTTAGTTAATTTATTTTTTATTGCCCTCGCATCACTTGGTCATAATAAAACCACGTTTTATTTGTTGTTTTGTTGATGTTATTACAGTTTCTGCTGCCAATGCTGAAAGTAATATATGCATACATACATATGTATGTATTTTCCTTGTGCATGCGCAGTGTTTTAGAGTGTACCTATGACGTCACTATTACTTCGTACTTTATAAATCAATATTTTTGTGGTTTGAGGAAAAGAAATGCGCAAAATTTTTGAAAATATGCAAAATAAAACGAACATCATTTATGTTAATTCTTACCTTGTTGTTTTTTTTTTTTTTGCAAATGTTACTATTTTAGCGTGGGCTAACCAACAACAAACATTTATTTATGCAACGACGCAAAACGAAATCTACTACTACTATAAGCAAAAATAAACCGAAAAGGAAATTATGCTGAAATCTTGATTAAATTTCAATCAAACTAAAGCAGAAAAAAAAGTCAACATTATAATTCTCCTTTACTATTCATATCTTATAAGTTACAGTTTATTAATTTCCATATGAAATTTACTGTTGTTTTTATGCTTTTTCAACTTTTCAAACATAAGGCAATAAAAACAAAGCATCAACACAAAACAACAACATGTGAACAAGTTAGAACAGATGTTCGGTAGCGACGTTCACTCTTTAGTGTTGTAAACACAAAAAGTAGAAATCAGCTGTTCTCTACCCATACACACTTGCAGCAGACAGTAATGTTTGTATATAAGAGCAGCACTGAGCAAATTTCTCTCTTTAATATTTATTTTTATGACTTGACCTGTTAAATACACTGCACAGTGTGTCGCAAAAGCAAAAACAATATAAATTAAAGAAGGCAGAAGCAGTGGCAGAGGCAGAGGCAGAAGCATATCGTAAGACAAAACAAGTAGCGTAACGTGCAGAGCATTTAAAAGCAGCGATTAGTATAGAAATTGTAGAACACCATATGTTGGCAAATGTAAGTTTGTAAATTTATATGTATATATTCTGCAACTTATTGTACATTTAAAAATTATACAGGGTCTGTCTGACGTTATAGAGAAGTAATTGTGATATTAATATTTTAATATTTATTTAACCAAAGAAATGCACTGGACAGTTCACAGTTCTTTTTACGAAATGGTATCCATATTAATCATTAATAAATAACAAATTTTGGGTAACGGATAACATTACCGTTACAGTATCCATTAATATGTAAAAATATAGGTACAAAAAATGTAAAATAATTAGAAATAATGTGAATTAATATGTTTTAATGTTGAGCTACATAAAACTTTATATTTCATTAGGGTTATTCACGATTTCGAGTAACGCGCTCGGTAACCGAGTAGCGTATTAAAAGTGCAAAGCAGCAACAACAAAATACATGTCGAGCAATGCGTTGCAACGCTACTACGTTAGTCAAGCATATGCTTTGCTTTCTCTTTTATTTTCACAATAATTTAGAAATTTGAACTCGTTACTCGAATTCGTGAATATCCTTATTATATTTTTGTTTTGTTTATACAATTATGGTAAATACGTATTACAGCAAACATTCATATAGTGTTCGAATATTTTCGAGTTGATTGCTGAACTCAAAACAAATTCTTGAACACAAATATGCATGAAATTCAAATGTTAGAATCTTCGAAAAGCCGGATTATATATTTGAAGCACTTTTATGTGTTTCTTGTCTTTTATAATTCAACTTAACGTAAGCTTATGATCAGTAGATAAAGAAAAAAATACAGTATGCTTTCAATAAAGCGAACACCTAATAATCCGAATACTTACTAATCAATAATCCGGACCGAAACATTTTTCAATTTTTTCCTTAATTTCAGTTTCGTAGTTTCTATATATTTCATAGGTTTTTGAGCAACTTTATTAAATTTTTTATATTTTTATCCAATTATATTGTAAATCGTTTTGTATATGCATTTTTTCTACGTTCAATGCATGAAAGATAATGCTAAGGACGTCGCTTTCGATTTTAATAATGTTTTATTTCATTTTGGGCATTGGACACTGTAAGTCCAATAGCAAACTTGTTCAATAGGTTTTTATGTGTTCCGTCATTCCTAACTTGTGTTTCTACAATTCAAGTTTGAAATCTTGTCCAGGTACGGATATTCCTTAACCATGAGGGTTGTTTCCGTCCAACACCTCTGCGTCCTTCCATACGGCCTTGAAGTATAAATTGCAATACTTCGTATTTGGATGCACGTATTATGTGACCAAGAATGCTTTTTTTCTTTTTTTTGCATGGTTTTTAGCAGGGTTTGAATTGCTGTTACTATTTTCTAGCAATTATTTTTGACTACGAAAATAACTTTTCATTTCTATCAGTTCAATGTATATTCAATAGACGGCCTCCAATTTATTCATTGCGGTTTTAAGAATGCAAATTTCTACTCTATATAGTAAGACTGACTGACCATACGTAACATTTCATATATCTCGTTCTAAGCAGTAGACCAAATTCTGAATTCCTTAACATGCGTAACATGATTTGTTTAAATATATATATTATAGTTAGAAGAAACAAAAATCAAATTTATAAAAATTCTCTCTACTTCAAATTTTTTTTATAATAATTTTATAAATTTTTATTATAATGTTTTTAAAAAAAAATAAAAAATATACTAAAAAAATGCACTACAGTAATGAAATATATAACAGAAAGTTGAATTGATGAACAACGTAATAAACATTTAGAAAAATTAAAGAATATAGCGAACCATAAAAAGAGGTAATAAAGTCCAGAACAATAAATAAGTCGGAACTTAAAAGTATTGACAAGCATTACACTCAATAGACAATTTACAACGCAAATTGAACACCAGAACAATGTACTATGCTTATTGTAGCAAATCTTATTAGTGTAGCAAATTTTGTTGAGGTAAACATAACGAATTGAAATGGCAAAGCTTTGAATTTAATTAAATTTATGTAAATAAAATTGTATTTTTCACTTTAAATATTATTTAATTTTGTATTTATTTAATTGAAATTAAAAAAGTTGATAAAAAAGTTTTCAATTTTACGTTTACCGAAACGCACAAGGCAATGCTAGTTTCATATAAAACTTACTTATATATAGAATATACAATCATAAAATGTACAATATATATAGCAGTTTTTAGATAAATGAAAATATTACCATACATTTTACAGCGTCGACTTTTAAGTACAGCTGATAATTAATCTGTTAACTAACACAGCATCTTTTTATTAAGCAATGCTTGACAAATATTAATACAACGTATTATCAGCGACTATAATTATTTACGATTATGTATGTTTGTATACAAAATAAATGTTTAGTAAGAAAAAATGTTTGCAGAGTACTACTCTATAAAGTTTAGTTGCTTTGTTATTAAAAAAAAAAAAATTGGAGTAAAGAAGACTGGAAACCAATTGAGTAGCTACCGAAGTACCCAAAAAATGTACCATTTGATTTTGTTTATGAACCGATGGCATGATTGGGGCTATACTTATTCAAAAAGGAAGAAAGTGAGAAGTACTTTATTAATAAAAAAAAATTGAAGTAGACTGTAAAGCGATTGGGTAGCTACCAAAGTACCCTAAAAAATGTACCATTTGATTTTGTTTATGATTGGGGCTGTACTTATTCAAGAAGGAAAAAAGCCAGAAGGTCGGGAGTGCTCAAAACAGAATCATGTACAAAGATTTATTTTCTATGAAATAATGAACAGTTTGTAGAAGACTTCCAACGAAACCGTACTGCATATTTTACTGTCAGAGAAATCAATAATACAGGTGTAGGAAGACTATAATGTTTCCCTAAATGGAACTATATCCAATAATCGCAACAATTCTCAAAGGATGCATTGACATGGTAATATAGTTCGCAACCCTTTCTAAAAATAAATAGCAATATAGCATGCCCGATCAGTTATTTGATGTCAGAGATATTTAAAATCATAAGTCTATACAACAGACTACTCCATAACAAGACCAACTTTAAAAGCAGATATTTATAAATTACAGACTCAAATTATAGAAAAAATTATAGAAAATTAAAGCTCTATGATGAAGATTGAAGATTCGTTTTGATATCCTAAACTTATATATCATATTAAATATAATATGACCCTTTTCTAGAAATTCTGTTGGTTTTCTTGTAATTTGAAATGCTACACCTCATAAAAAACAGTTTTTTATAAAAAATTTCTTAAACAACTTTATTCTTCATATTCATATGTTAGGCTGGAGAGAATTATTTACATTAAAAATTATTATATGTCTGTATATGAGTTTATTTACATAAAATCAACTGCATATCTATATATTTATGGTAGGTTTTTTTATACAGTTTTGTCAATTAAAAGTCTATCAAAAATGTTTGGCTGGGAAAATATACAAATATTACAGAATAATATAATATAGTAGAATATACAAAATAAGAGTTTTCACTATAAACTGTATTGTTTATTATTATAATTTATTATTAAATTTGATTAGTTTTGAGTAAACACAATTATGTGGTGTTGATCTAAATATTTGTATATAAAAAATTTTAATGCTAAGAATACATATACAACTTTTGTACAAATTCGAAAACCAAAAAAATTTAAATATCTATAAAAAGTACTATGACATTTTATAGCACAGAGGAGAACCCCCTCAGTGCGTTTATGAACCTTGACGGGTTTTTTTTTTTTAAATCAAACTGGGCTATTCTTGCAACAATTGTCCTTCAATTTGTTACAAAGTAAGGTTGTAAGCATTTCAGTGTTCTTAGCAATTGCCTGAAAGCGGAAAGGGTGTTCAGATGAGAGCCCTACAAAAAAAAATACTATGGGCGTTATCAGAAACATTTCACTCAAGTCACATTTTATTTCTACATATATTTGCAATTAATATAGATTAACATTTAAATTATTTAAAATAATTGAGTGGACTTTAAAAAATGAATACATACAGTTTATAAATACAATTTTTGTATTTTTGATTTTTGTTTACAGATAAGCAAATAACAAAAAAATTAAAATATATTTTTAAATAAATTCTTCAGATATTTAAATCTATTATTTACGATTAATACAAAAACGGAACTACTTATGAACCACATACAAGTGGTTGTGGTTACTTTTAAATAAAATTTATTTTTAGTAGAAGAATTTTTGTTTACATTTCCACCAACACAATATTTAGATTTATGGAAAAGCAAGTCATAGAAATCATATCTTTTAGATGCATTAACCTTGAAACGTTCTCTTCTAAAAATGAAACAAACAATTTTGTATGTGACGACAAATTTCAAGGGTTCGCATATACACTGATCCACAAATTATACTGGAACCAAAATAAAACTGACATGAAAACACACTTTCGGGCACTCGAATTAAAAACGAAAAGAAATTGAAAATGTCATATATAATCTGAAATATTTGTCATTTTTCTAGATTTTCGTGCTCAAAGAACCTTGATAAATAATTGTATGTGCAATACCATTTAGTGTATTCTAGAATAAAAAATGTATACATATAATAGAAATTCTTGGGTAATACATTCTAAAAACTATATATCTATTATAAACATTTGTTGCTGTTAGATTCGCTGTAAGATTTCGAATAAATAACAGATAACCAAGGAAAAAGAGTCGAAGTAGTAAGAGATGTTAGGGAAGAATCATGTTGATTGATTGGCATTTATGGATAGAATAAAAATAAGATTTTGTTCATAATATGTATATATATTCAATATATAGAGATATAATTGTACTCTCCATTCAATATATGCAATACATAGAAATATAATTATACTCTCTATTCAATATATTCAATATATAGGGATATAATTGTACTCTCCATTTAATATATAGAGTTATCCCTCCATTTAATATATTCAATACATAGAGATATAATTGTACTCTCCATTCAATATATTCAATATATAGGGATATAATTGTACTCCCCATTTAATATATAGAGATATAATTGTTCTCTCCATTCAATATATTCAATATATAGAGATATAATTGTACTCTCCATTTATTCCATATTAATTAATTTAAGAAGTTATTAAATACCAAGCAGTATATTTTTATTATATAAATATATATTCTTATATATTTATAAATTTATCCATAAGTATTAATAAGACATTATTACATATTCAATATTTGACCTCAATTTAGAGAGAAAGTTATCAGTTTGCATTTCTGTAAACTACATGTATTTTTACAAAAATCTACACTTTTAGTAGTGCAAAAGTTTATGTCAATCTTCATTCTCCAAATAGCCAGACAAGTATGGTCAGATGCTTTCGCAGACGATTTACATGTTTTTATACACATAACAATTTATCTTACTAAACACAGGTGCTAATGTTGGATCGTGGTTGAATGTGTCTAGCGTTACGTGACAACTTGCTTGTGAGATAATTCTGTAGACTTACGACTGAGAACATTTAATAATAGATATATTGGATTTGAATTTAGATGCTATAGGCATTTTTTCCAATTACATATAATAATAAGTTAATGCGAAGAAAAGATAATATATAATAATATGTGCTTAACACTCGTAATTTCTAACTATACAAGGGAAAATCTTGTTATTAGTGGATCGTGCCGATTTTTAGAATAGCTAAACTCCTAATCTAAAAATTAAATAGTTTTAAGGAATTTTGAGAGATACGAAACGTAAAATAAAATCTTTAAATTAGTGACAGGCATTATTTAAAAATATCAACATTATCTTCATAAGGAATTTCGATTTCCAGAACAAACTTTTGCATCTGAAAAAATGTTTTTCTGTGCCAACAAATTTGAACAAAATGGTAAATAGAAAATACCAGTGTCAACTAGTTCCGAAGAAGGAAAAACATGTACATAGGTAAGAATTGAGAAATACATATTTTATAATAATTAATAATGTGAACAGAACTCATTGGAAAAACCTCTGCTCTTCTTAAAGTGTTATACATCGATAATAAATGTATGGACATGTGTATATCGTATACAGCAGTTCAAACCAGATTTCTAATTTTATGATCTTTTGTATATAAGAATGAACATTATTGAAATAATATAATTAAGAATAATACACGAAACATCATTGAAAATAAAAATCAATAAATAATCTTTCTTTAGCATCTGTTTTCATGAAGATAAATTCTTAAAATTTCCTTAATCGATTTCCCGATTACACTTAGGAAGGCTCGATATTAACATATATTACAAAAAATAATTGTATTCCATCCATTCATATATAGACTGTTTCGTACATAACTCCGATAAACTCCCGAGTTGGAAAAAAATTATTATGGGAAAAAGGGATTTTTTTTTCAATATTTATTAAAATAAAGTATGTTAAAAAAAACACTTTCCAAACTTTAACCAAAAATTTATCATTTATCTCAAATATGATGGTTCGTTCATATATATCCGTATTTTTAGGAACCCAAAACGTACGTGGTTCTTGAAACCTTGACGGGCCAAAGTCGATTATTTCTGTGGAAAACTTTATTTATGTCCAAATTTTTGGAAAATTTTTTTTATTTTCTGTATATTAAAAAATTTATATATTACGAAAAAGATTTGCGCAGGAAATTTCTGCTTATCACGCTTTCTTTTTCTGTAATGGCCAATTTTTCCTTTACAAATCACTCCATCTGTCCATCATACATGCATAAACATTGACAATAACAAGCAATAGGAGACCTTCAAAAGTTTCCTATAAAAGATCTTCAGAAGTTTCCTATAGACATCTTCCTATAGGAGATTTTCAGAAGTTTCCTATAGGAGATCTTTAGAAGTTTGCTATAGAGATCTTCCTACAGGAGATCTTCAGAAGTTTCCTATAGGAGTTACTTTGAAGTTTCCTATAGAGATCTTCCTAAAGGAGATTTTCAAAAGTTTCCTATAGGAGATCTTCGACCCTATCTGCCGAAAAATATGGCATTGATATATTGTGTCAAATAAAATCTAGTCGTTATGATGACTGAAACATATCTTCATAATTAGAGATGATAATCCGGCCATAAAAGCTTTTGATTCGATATAAACGAAATCCTTTAAGGTGAAAATATACATTTTTGAAATTCTTGTTACAGATTGAAGTGGAATGTGTAAAGTAAAACTAACGGGTGGAAGATATTAACTGTGGCTTGCATTGATATTTGAGTAAGTGATTAAATAATTTATAATTATTTATGCGTATAATTTACGCCTGCATATTACAAACTATTGTCAATTTCTATTACTATTGAAATTTTAATAATTACTTGAATTCAGAAAGTCTCTAAAGTTAAGACATAATAATAAAATAATAAAATAGTTAACTAATATTGGAAAGACGATATATGGGTTTAAATATACATTGTACAACATTAAATTATTCTGTATTTGAATTTGAAGAAATGTCTTGGATTATTTTCGATTAGAATTTAAATCATCTTTGTGACATTTTGTCTCATAATAAATGATATAAAGCAAAAAATAGCACACGTGCACGCTATAAAATCATGTCTTATTAACAGAAAGAAATGTTTTAATAAAAATAAATCTGTAATATTCTTTACGGCCTTACATAAACTCCTTCTAAATTAATTTCTCTTTCCTTGTTTCCTTATAAATAATATAAGCACTGTACTGTAAATCAAAAAAGGAATAATTTATTGTAAATTGACATTTACCTGCAAAAGCAGGTGACAGTCTCCTCAACGTCAAGGGGTAATGATAATTGCGCTGCAGCTGGTCCAGTAGAACTGCGAGGTACGGCACGTCCAGGAACATTACGAGATGAATGTAGAAAGGAAATAGCAAAAGATGAATGTGGAGTATCCTTTGTGGAAGTAGGAGTTTGTGGTGCAGATTCAGCATCCGCACTAGCCAAAGGAACTGCAGCGTAGCGCACAAGAATAGCACGACTGACACGATTACTACCGGTCAAATTCGAAATAGCCCAATTCATTATGTAAACGAGTAACTTTTTATAGGAACCAAAAGTTATAGTAGCATTAATACTACCAATAGTAAGTAGTAAATAGTAGCGAAAATGCAACCGGAAGCACACGTTAATGTTGCAGCAACATTAAATACCAAAATGCAACTGAAACCTAATAACAAAACTGAACGCAACGCACTGCAGCACAGTGGAAACAGTAAACCGCGATTTAATTGGCAGCTTGGTTATTTGTGCGTCCAAATGTCGATGTATTCCTTTAAAGGCGCCGATGGTGTTAGAGGTAGTCGTCAATGGAACTAATAAATATATGCGAAGGTGGTTGGTTACATGTCAACTACAAACAACTAGTGTAAGTGGAAAACGGAACGGGGTGTTGAGTACAAATGACTGCAAAACACGTACATACGTTCTATGTACCACTATCAACCGCAAGTGAAACCTTCAAATATAAATAAAAAACAATAATACTAAAAATAAATTAAAATTGATTTATTTCCATTTAAAAACGTTGAGATGCTTTGTTCAGGGCTTCGTTGTGCTGCTAAAGAGACTTAATGAAAGTGATTTGTGATGTCAATTTGTGATGAGTGCAAACAATAGACGGCGTCAGCGCTGGAGACGTACAAAATGTACAACACAAGCGCGCTTCTTGATAATTTAATTAAATTTTGTCTAATTTTTCTTCAAGGTTTTTTCATTTGATTTTATTTGCTTCCCATTGCTACTTTACTGTATTGCAAGCAAACAACTCATCCGCCACCTGCGGCCGGCCCTATGCAGTACAAGCAGATATAATAGAGCTTAACAGGCAGTGCTGATACCAGAAGTGCTCGCTGCTGGGTTGCTGGGTTGTGTTTAGTGTTTAGTGTTGTTAGAAATCAATAATTCACAACTTTGCAGACCAAGTGACGGAAGGCGGCAGTGCTAGCAGTACATGGCTACCACTGCAGGGACACGTGACATACATCAACATTTCGCATTCCATATGATTTTCCATTTATTTTTTATATTTTTCTACTTTGCTCTGCAAAGCGAAATGTACGCTTTTCAATTATGAAAGATATATGTACTCAATTCGAACCGAACCGATTCGACTTGACTTGACTCAATTCGTTTGTAGTTGTTATGTAAATCTTTAAAACATTATTTTTCCATTTCCATTTGTCTTCATTTTGCAATATGGGAAATATGTTTATTATTTGAAGAGTACGTTATGCAAATTTAATATTACCAAATGCAATTATAATTATTTTTGAGGATATGATAAGCTCGTTCATATATTATATAATTGAATTTTAGATTTGAAACACCACATTACTTTATATGGGTGAAATGGGTGAAAAATTCAACAATTACTTAGTACAATTCTTTAAGTGACTTGACAGTCACTTAATATACTGCCATATATAACTTTTCATTCTTCTTATAGAAAATATATAATATCAGAGATGTTGACTAAGTACACGAAAAAGCTTGAAATCTATTTTTCGTACCCCTAAAAGTGAAAATCTAAATGCAATTCGCGTTTCAAATGAGATGAACATACTATATATGTATATATATAATTTCAACAATAAGGAATAGTGAATTATTATTTCAGTAGTAAATTATTATTGTTTTTGTTATATTGTTTGTTTGTAATATTTCATTAAGAAACCCAAAAACAATTATCACGAAATAGTAAAAAACTAAATTAAAAAGTGACTGAATTGAGTGAAAAGATCTGGAAACTAGTTCCAAGTATTATTTTACAAATAAATTAAGCAAACAGATTTCTTCAGTCATTAGTGAAAAGAATAGTAGTATATGTATATATAGATAACATAACAATAAAATAAATATGTTATTTAATAAAGTAGTTCATTACAAAGTTGTATATACCATGACAAAATTTTTATTTCAAATAGAAAACGTGATTATAGTAAGCATATTTACAAATCCATAAATTTTATTTCAGAGTCCATTATAAAGTACATATAATCTATATAGTAAAATTATTACATTATCAAAAAAAAACAATTTCTTTAAATATTCAGGTTTTATCCGAGAGGGAGAGAGAGAGAGAGAGAGAGAGGAAGAGAGAGAGAGGAAGAGAGAGAGAGGAAGAGAGAGAGAGGAAGAGAGAGAGAAGAAGAGAGGAAGACAGTGAGGAAGATAGAGAGGAAGAGGGAGAGGAAGAGGGAGAGGAAGAGAGAGAGTAAGCTATCTGCTGTTGTGGAATATAATACTGACCATCGACTAAAAATTAATTAACGGACTATAATAATATTATGCAATACTTCCTTCGCAATTATGGTAAGGATTATTGTAAGGATATTTTCAAATTGAAAAATTTTATATTTTAAAATCTACATAGTAAGATCATTATATCACAATAAAATACAAAAAAATCAGTTTCTTTATATATTCAGGTTTTATCAATAAGTTAACTTCTGTTGTAGAATATAATACTGGTCATAGAATAATAATGAATCAAGACAATGATGTAATCCAATCGCTCCTTCACAATAATCAGTTTCAATCGTCTATAACATTTGCTATAAAAACTCTTTCAATTGAACCCATAACTATATAGAATTACTGAAATATTGAGAATGAATGTTTTTTTAACAACAGACTATAGAGTAATCTTTTTTCCAGAGTCGATATCCCAAAATCATTCGTATTTTCAGACAACCATATAGTCGTTGAACTCTCCTAACAAAGACTGTGTTACAACAACAATAATCACAATAAATTACAAATAATTTTGCTAATTCATAAAAATGTTTGTTAATGAGAATACATACTTTGAAAAAGCCTTTAGGCCTTATAATATTTCCTTGTTAAGGCAAAGCTATAATGAAACCCAGTATAGTATAGTACAAAATTTAAGGCAGTACATAGTTTCAATTTTAGTTTTACCGATCGATATGAATAAAATTGTTTCATAACTTAAATGCAAAATATAAGCTATATGTACAAAATATGTAAAAGACAATGAAATACTAGCAGATATTTTAAGAAGTTGTAATTATTCAATCTATAGTTCCCTTTCACCAAAAGTTAAATATGAAACAAGTGAGAAAGAGGGACAGATTTTTGTTATGAACACTATAAATTTGTCACATACAGTCCCTTTTGCAGGAATATGGATTATTCATATATAAATTTAAAGAGATATTGAAACCTTTTTTGATTTTTGTTTGTTTGTTAACACAGACTTATGCATATGATGTTTTGAAGACATGCACTATAATAATTTTATTTAATCATTATCTATATTATATTACTTCTATTCGATAACCTTTTATAGGTTATCAAATCTAAACTCACGTGTTGACATTCAACCCTAAAACAACAGTAAATGTCTTTATTATTTTTATAATTAAAATGAAAAATTACAATACATTATACGAGTACAAAATAATCAAATATAATTTTTTGAAAAATTTTTTAATACAAAGAATTTAAATTTTGAATTTTCGCTGAGAGACTAACAATATTTAAATCTTAAAACCACCTTAAAAACTGAGAAAACACAAATTTTTGCATTCATACCTGTATAAAATAAGTATATAAGCCCCCTTAAATAGGTAAGATTATCACGTGCAATTTTAAGATATCGTGTAAAATTTGTACATTTGTGCAATCCATGATTCTGGTTTTGTAAAACTTATTACATTTATGCCCTTTGTGGATTAAATATTTCATTTAACATGGTATCTTCATTTGAGACGTACTATGTTTCAATATTTCTAGGCTGATTATTATTTTTAAGTATAAATTTGTATGTATACTGCAGATTATATTCATGGAAACAAAAATAGTTTTGTTTTTAATCTAAATACTCCTTAATACTTTATCTCTTTAGTAATGAATTATGAAACCAGACAACTATTATTAGCATAAAAATAAAAGAAACTTAAAAAATATTCACTCAATTATCTCTAATAAATTTCCGGATCACAGAAGGAAAGTCTATGCATGGGGAAGAGTATAGGAAGAAAAACATTAAACAACTTTTATTTATTCGAGAAGCTTACAGGTTAAAACCCTTATAATTTTCAAATTTATTTTGTTAAAAGGTGGAGTGGGTCCTTTTATCTGGATAAAATATAATATCTCATTGAAGATAAATTTTGGAAATCATAAAATCAATCAGTCTATTATGGTTAATTAATTTTTTTAATAGAATTTTTGACGCTAAAATCAAATCTCTTAAGAATCGGTTAAATATATTCAGCAAAGCCTCAAACACTACTATTCGCCAGCTGGAAATTATACAAAGCCAGGCTCTGAGAAAACTTTTGAAGGTATCATGGTACATTAGGACAAATGACATTCTCAGGGATCTCAAGATTGATCCGATCAAAAAATACCTAGAGGATAGACCCCCGAAACTATTTACGCAATAGTACCAACATCGCGTTATCGAATCTCAGAGTGGTAACAGGTTCCACGGGGAGGTATGCAGATCTGAAGTCAGTTATTGCTTACTCTGATGAAGTGATAAACAATAATCCAATCAAGGCGTAGAGAGGTGTTACGAAGAAACCTCGCAGTTAGTAGAGAGTAAGTGCACTGACTCCACTACCCTCAACATAGATTAGATAATCTTGTTACTATAAAATTTGTTATAATAATAAATAATAATTTTGATTTAAAATTAAAAATCTTGATAGTAAAAAATTTTTATTTGTATATTAAGTTTAGCATTAATTCAAAAATTTTAACATTTTTAGTACATCTCTTTGGAACTATAAGTAAAATTTTTTTTATATCCTTCAAGACTAGTGACAGCCTTAACCGAGCAGATGCTTACTTAGGCCTTATGAAACAAACTTAATAATGATTAGCTTACCTAATAAAAGTACAGATTAAATAAAAACAATAAAAAATTACACTTAGTTAAAAAAATTAATAAAATTAAAGGTAATATTTTTATAATCATTTTTTAATAAATAAATGTAATGAATTAAAATGTGTATTTGTTACTCCACACTCAAGGCAGAGCGACATTATTGGTCGTTGAACTTAGTATATTTACATACAATTGATATTATAAACAATTATATGCATGAGCCATTATCTCAAGTGATATATTAAATATTGTTTAACAATTAACTTAAATATAATTGTACAGTACTTGAGCATGAGTAATTATAAACAAAATCAAAGAGCTTCCAGAGCGTTGGTATGTAAAAACAAAGCAAACAAACTTTATTTATATTAATGTATAATGTATAAACATACATATACGGACAAACTCTACACTTTGGGATTTAGTTGAATGGGAAATGTGATTTCTTAAGCTTTTTTATATTATCTTCCACAAATATTTAGCACTTATCTAAGGCTGCTCCAAACAGTCTAGTTAAAAATAACATATTATAATGAAATATTGAGAAATCAATATTTTTTATTGATTTAAAATAACAAAAAGAAAAACAAACAAAAAACGACGAAGCAGAATGTACTTAAACGACACATCTACGAAAATATAAAACCGAAATTTTTAGAATAAGAATCGGGGCCAATTGGCACCAAGCCAAACTGGGGGTACACACACCAGTGGCCAGTTTAAAAGCAAATCCAATTTGCGAACGTTCTTTGTTGGGATTCATATTAATAAACACGCAAATATAAATAAAAATGCATTAAATACATATAGTTTATTAAAACACACTTACCCCATCAACCAGTCGACGGTATCGCGTAAATATTCCGGAATTCGCTCCAGTTTGGGGTTTTTTCTTACAGGACCAGAAGTTTTATAATTCCAAAATTTCTTTTGTCAGTCCAAACGATTGCTTATACTTTTATATAACTTAATTCCAAAATTTAACAGAGCCTTTGTTTATTAGAAATATATTTATAAATATTTATTATTTTTTATGTAATATATTAAACAAAATTAATACAAAACAAAATTGTGAAACACTTTATCGTTCACTCTTTTTGTGCACTTAACAAAATTTTTTCTTATAATTTCCAATCAAAGGAGAGCTATTTTTATTGGAAAGCACGTTTTTGTTATTGTTTTATATTGGAATACAGCTGTCAAGTCAAAAATTGGCAGCACTATCACAACTAATATATACTTGTACTCTTCGCACTTTACGCTTGAGTTGCTTGCAGTAATTGCAGTTATAGTTTACCTTATTTTACATACCTTAGATTTGGCAAAACGTATAATAAACAAAAATATATTTGCAATTGTGTTTTGTGTATTTTCGTAAATAAATTTGCAAAAACGAATGACATTTGGAGAAGCATTCAAAAATAATTTTAAAAGTAAAAGTTCTTAAGAAAAATATTTTTTACCTGCTCATATAATTACTTTTAAATGTTTTATTCACTGCAAGTTTTCATTTTATTAAATACAACAAAATAATCCAAGTAGAATATTATTATATGAATTTGTAATATTTGTTCTTCAAAAAAAAAAAATAGTTACAAAGATTGAAATTTTAAATTACTGTATCAACACTATTATAAATAACCTTAACATTTTCGGCAACTTTTTCTTTGTTAATTTTATAAACCAAGAGTAATCTGCTGCTTTCTGCGATGAACAAAATTAAACATCTCATGCAAAGAGCATTAATACAAAATAAAGTAAATAAAAAAATTAAAACAGGGCGTTTCACAAATTTTAATTAAAACAAATTTGTTAATAAATTTTTGTTATAATTACAAATTTTACATATAGTATTATTGTAAATTTATTGAAAAATTTATTATTCAAAATTTTATAATGTCATTTAAAATATTTTAGGAAAAAATTGTTTTTAATAATACTAAAATTGTTTGTTCCTAAAATGTTTTGGCTGTAGATGGCAGCATTGTATTTATTCGGCACATTCTCTTTAGTAATATGAACAGCTGTCTTTGACAAGAACGCGTTTTGTTTTGGCTGTGAAATTAAAATCATTTAACAAATTATATAAATCATGGTATTTTTGCGCGATTAATAAATGCACTGCTAAAAATATTTGTTTAATTTCACGAATTTTTTACTTTTAGGCGAGTTCAATCATCCTCGCAGGTCTTGGTGCCGCTGCCATTGGTTTTGCTGGAAAACATATATTACGCCGTGTGCCTGGTATGACTACCAAGTTAACTGAAGCTGTTAAAAGCCTACAAAACTTTGAAGGAGGTTTTGCGAATTCTAAATATTATAAAGGCGGTTTCGATCCAAAAATGAACAAGCGTGAGGCATCTCTTATATTAGGCGTTAGTCCATCGGCTCCTAAACTAAAGGTAAAATCAACTAAATAAAATAAAATCGCACTAACTATATATTTTGCATAATATGTAGATAAAGGATGCTCATAAAAGAATTATGTTGCTCAATCATCCAGATCGTGGTGGTTCTCCATACTTGGCAGCTAAAATAAATGAAGCCAAGGATTTAATGGATAAAGCGAAATGAATGTTACTAAATTTTTTAATTACGAAAACATACTAAAATTACTATTAGTTAGGATATATTAAGTCAACATAAGACAGAACGCATGGGTTAAGTATGCAGGAACACATATTTTACTAAATAAATCATGAGTTATAACAATAACTATTTTTATTTTGTTATGTAACTTTTTGATAAGTGATGAAATGGTAAATTAATTTTGTATGAAATATATTAATGTGAATATATGTAAACATTACAGGTTCCATATATATGTAACCATTACAGTCTGATGAAGTAATAAATAATAATCCAGTCAGGGCGTAGAGAAGGGTTATGAAGAAACCTCGCAGTTAATAGGGAGT
The DNA here is from genome assembly GCF_002237135.1 of Teleopsis dalmanni. Lineage (NCBI taxonomy): Eukaryota > Metazoa > Arthropoda > Insecta > Diptera > Diopsidae > Teleopsis > Teleopsis dalmanni. Next base: position 78,041,329 of record NC_051846.1, on the reverse strand, counting down.
AAAAGTACTCAAGTATACTGACTCAACTAGCCTCAACATAATAATATGTAAACAAAATAATGTTATTAAAAAAATTAGTTTAGAATGAGTATATGTAATGGATATGTCAATATTAAAAGTAATTGTTAGAAATCACAGTCTATATATATTAATATTATGTCTTTATTTATTTTTAATTTGTTTATTTAAAAAAAATAGATGGCTAGTGTGTGTTCCAATTACTTAAAGCACATGCAGCAAATTAAGTTTGTAAAAGTATTCACAAATAAACGGAAGTACTAATATCTTTGCTCCTTCAATTGAAAAACCGAAATAACAATGACCTACAGCTTTTTGTAACTCGGTTGTCTATTAAAGTGCTGCATCAAAACATTCGTTTTTGCGGTCATTCGTTTTATTTTCAAATGTGTACCATATTTACAAATTATTTCTAAAGCGAATACGAACGAATAACAGAAACGGTCCGATAGAATTCGTTTCAATGGAATGGGGGTTGATTTGTTCTCTATAATCGTTTGTTTTGAATTTTAAAATCAAATAAACAAATATTTTAGAGTATTTCAATCACTTTTAGAGTATTTCAATCACTTTTAGAGTATTTCAAATAATTCTATTTTTGCAAAGAAATATTTTATATATTTTGTGTGCGTTTGGTTGCCTGCGCAAAAGTAAAGAAAGTTGGATGTGCGTAGAGATTTGCAATAATTGCAAGATCAAAGTACGTAAATTAGGTTTAATTTTCTATTATTTTCAATGCAAAAGTTGTTTAAACAGGTAGATCTAATGCAAAAGGTTAACTTAAAAAAACGGCTTGCGCAGAATTTCCTTCTTTGTCGATAGTTTTTTATGATGTAACAAAATAAATTGCTTCACATATTTACCTTTTCCTGGAAAATAATTTTATGCATGATATGGTAAAAATATCTATTTATGACAAGAGAGATTTTTAGAAATTTCTTAAGAATTCCTTCAGAATTTCTACTTTACAAAGTTTCTTGTAAATTATTTGCAACACCAGCAAGTAGTGCATCTTCGGAAAGGGTTTTTTCAGTTGCTCGGAACTTAATATCAGAAAAAAGAACATTGATTTCATCTAATCAAAGATCTATCAATCAAATCATGTTTTACACAAAAATCTTGAAAAAGAGGAATTAAGTCAGACGATGCTCAACATTTAATTTGCATATTAAATTAAATTTGTGAACTGTAAAAACTGTAAAAAACTTATTATAATTTTTTTAAATAAATTTTTGTTCAAAATTTTTTTTATATTTAATTAATATATTAAGTCATATTATATATGTAATCAACAAATTACTATTATCAACATTTTAAATAATATTTAATTAATAAAAAAACTTAAATAAATAAATTTGTGTCTTACTATTTAAAAACACATAATTTTTGTATGAACTGAAAATCAAATGCTTAGAGTACTCCCAACTACTTCAAATACTTTTAGAATGTTTAGAGTTAGAGTACTCTAAACAAACGAAACAAATATTTATTCCATTCCATTTTGTTTTTATGCCTATACATTCGTATTTGTTCGTTGAGAGTGAGAGTATGCTACCATTCTAAACACAATAGAATGCTTTGAAACTGAAATCAAATGCGCGCGTGCAGTACTCTA
>NC_051846.1:78036103-78039596 GCF_002237135.1 Teleopsis dalmanni | reverse complement strand
GATAACATATTGCCAACGTTTCTTCCAATCATTCATACATTTATAGGCGCTTTCCGGTATGGCTTTGAGTTCCCTCTGCGAATTCTGTTTTACGTCTTCTATGGATTCAAAACGCGTTCCTCTGAGTGGTAATTTGAGGTTGGGAAACAGGAAAAAGTCACACGGTGCAAGATCAGGTGAATACGGTGGCTGTTCGATGGTATTTATTGAATGTTTGGCCTTAAAATCGTTGATAATGTTGAACAAATTGAGGTGAATCGGAACAAGCCGGGCGTTGACACGTCGCATACACAAATTGTCCACCAAAATCAAACGAGCCATCTCACGACCGATGCCTAGCTCTCGTGCTATCTCTCTAACACTCACATGAGGATTTTTGAACACGATTTCCTTTGCCTTTTCAATGTTTTCGTCGGTGGTAGAGGTCGAAGGTCGTCCAGAACGCGGCATGTCTTCGACGGTCGTACGACAGTCCTGAAAGGCTTTGTACCACTCATAAACTTGAGTTTTCGATAAAACTGATTCCCCATAAGCCTTTTGTAGCATTCGCAACGATTCTGCACACGAAATTTCGTTCGAAAAACAAAATTTGATGCAAACTCTTTGTTCAATATTTTTTTCCATTGTTTTTTTCGCAACGCACTACTGAGGTGAACTGGTTTCAACAGCTGCCGTAAACGAACTGTCCGACAGATCGCGCTTATTTGGCATAGTAATAGGACTTGCGCCAAACTACATAACTAAAATATCGAAAAATATACAGCGCGCGAATTTTAAATGAGAATTTCCGAAAACTTTTCGGTCACAATGTATTACATAATTTCAAACAAAGCTAGCTACCTGATGAGAAAGAAAATGGGGATTTTTTTTTTTAATTTGAAGTGAATATCAATTTAAAACAAATTAAATATCATCAACTAATTATTCGAATCATTTAAGTTTTCCTCAAACATTTAAGCTAAGAGACGAAAATCGCAAGTAATGATTCTCCATATTAAACGCATATGTTATAGAACAATAGTTTAAGTAAATAAATGCAGATCTAGAGAGCAATTGTTACTAAAGATACTGGATATATATTATAGATTGTTAAATAATTACTGTTAAGTCAGTTTAGATTATTTAAGTGCAAATAATTAAAAAAAATATAAACATTTTTAAAAAATTGTCTTTATAATTTTGCTTTATTTTAGTTATATACATATAATTCTTAGATATGTTTATAGGTAATACAACCTATAAAAATTTTTAAATAAGCTATGCCATTTTAAGGCAATATAACTCCAAAAAAAAAAGTTTTAAATACACACTACTAAAAATAAAAAAAGGTGAATTATATGTATATACATATGTTAGTCATATGTCATAGAACTTTTTAATAGAAAGTCAATTCAAATTAAATAACTATAATGTATATCCGTATTTTATATTTCCGAATGGTTGAGGAAATACATATATTTAACAAAAAATTATTGTCAATTTTTTTTTTAATTTTTCGATGATCTCACTTTAAGTAATAAAATCAAATATACTTTTGAAAATTTCAAGTCCCAATTTTTATAAGGAAAGTAAAAATACAAGTTTTTATACGGTATCACAATATGGTCTTAGTAGTGATTATTAAATACAACATTAACAAACACTTTATCAAGAATATGTTGCAAATAATAAATATTTAATTTTTCTAAAAGTATTTTATCAAATTTAAGTATCAAATTTAATAAATATTCTTTAAATCACAACAACAACAAAAAAAAAACTAACGACTTTTATATAAAATAAATAACTCTAATTTTTTTAAATAAAATTTATATTTTTATATTCAAATTTGTTAGAACCTTCCTTGATAAATTGTGTGCAAAATCGTTCATGACATTTTAGCTAAGAGGACGAAAGCGTTAAGAGCAACCCACGTTTTTTTATTTTTTGCACAAATTAATATTTATATATACTATATATGTAAGTGTAATAAAATCAATTCTTAAACAGTTTTTTATATATATTCGATTGGTGTTAGAAAACACATTTAAACCAGCACAAACATATAACATATAAAAAAAAAACATTCTGACGCTGATGAAAAAACACGTTTTTATTTCCGACTCTGCTGGGCTTAGATCATTCGATTCGTTGGTAACCTTCAACTTAACGAGCAAAAAAAAATAATAAAACAACAACAAAATCATATTGGAAAGGCAAATGAATTATAAATAAAATATAAACCAAATTTGTTCATTAATTATAAAACAGTTTTCGTTAGCAATTATAAACAAAGCAGTTTAAAGCAGTAGTATATTTAAAGATTCTAGAGAATGAATAATTGTTGCTGCCACGGTCGGAGACACAATTTATTTTGAACCATACTCGCTCGTTGCGCATTAACACAACACAATTCAAATGTGAACGAATTCGCAATTGAACTAATTTGTGGCGGCGCAACATCGCTGAACTCAACTCATTACGCACAATAAAATATTAAAAATATAAAAATAAATAAATGAAAAATTAAAAAAAAATTGTTAAAGGTCAAGCAAACTCGAAAACACGTACGTAAATATAAAACACACGGCAACACGTTCGCTTCAATAAGCGCGAGACCACAAGACTATTGAAGACGGCTATTAGTGACAGACTGACTAGGCTAGTTTGCGCTGTTAGTCGGCAAACAAGATACAAAAGTATCTGAGATATACATTTAAAGCAGGTAAAACACAAACAGACAAACTCACGTGAGATAAAGATTCTGTAGTAAGAAACAAACAGAAACCAACAAGCATGAAGGAACGGAGCGGAGCGGAGCTGTGGTGGTGGAGCTACATGGATGGAGCAGCTTGCAGCAATTCGTGTGTTACGTTTAACAATTAAGTGAGCGAGTTACCTACAGCGCTTACAAGCGCATTTGCTTGTGTAAGTAGATTTCAATTTTGATTGAATGAGTGACTGACTGACTGACTAACCAACTCAGTTTCAGACTAACTTATATGAGTGATGATGATTATGAACGATGTAATCATAGCAAAGTTAATCTCAACAAAAGTTACACTCATATTTTTTCTGTTGCTGCGATTGTTGTACCATTATTCCAATTCTAATTATAGTAACTGGAAACAGCAATGTTCAGCAACAGTATGAGTAAATGTGGAGTTTCGCTTCGCCGGCCAACCAATGCAGCTGCAGCGCTTTTATATATTTAACAACATTGGAGCAAAACGTTAGCTTTTAAACTGACTGACTAAACAATTTGAAGTCAGAAAGGCAACCAACCCAAAAAAGTTTGCACTGTCTTAATACGGTAGTCATGGAGATTCTATGCCCGACACAGTTTCATTAGCGATTTTATTTTCTCAAAATTTGTTTTCTTTTTTTTTCAAATTAAGTTGAATCATTTCTTATTTATTAAAAATTCACTTTATTACATTTGCTGCTTTCATAAATTTATATTTACAGAAAGTTCTAATTTTATACACTTTTTATTTCACCGAATTTTTCCACG
>NC_051846.1:78025855-78036003 GCF_002237135.1 Teleopsis dalmanni | reverse complement strand
TTTAATTTGAATTGACTTTCTATTAAAAAGTTCTATGACATATGACTAACATATGTATATACATATAATTCACCTTTTTTTATTTTTAGTAGTGTGTATTTAAAACTTTTTTTTTTGGAGTTATATTGCCTTAAAATGGCATAGCTTATTTAAAAATTTTTATAGGTTGTATTACCTATAAACATATCTAAGAATTATATGTATATAACTAAAATAAAGCAAAATTATAAGGACAATTTTTTAAAATGTTTATATTTTTTAATTATTTGCACTTAAATACTCTAAACTGATTTAACAGTAATTATTTAACAATCTATAATATATATCCATTATCTTTAGTAACAATTGCTCTCTAGATCTGCATTTATTTACTTAAACTATTGTTCTATAACATATGCGTTTAATATGGAGAATCATTACTTGCGATTTTCGTCTCTTAGCTTAAATGTTTGAGGAAAACTTAAATGATTCGAATAATTAGTTGATGATATTTAATTTGTTTTAAATTGATATTCACTTCAAATTAAAAAAAAAAATCCCCATTTTCTTTCTCATCAGGTAGCTAGCTTTGTTTGAAATTATGTAATATATACTATATAAATACTGGTTACTATATAAAACTACAAAAATTTTAAAATTATTATTACATATAATCATATTTATTACATGTTCATATATATATTACAAAGACTATGCTCGCATTTAGAAACAAATATCTATTTTAATGGATTTTATAGTTAAGAAAGTAAAGTTTCCTTTTGTTTGTATTTCTAAAATTAATATTTGAATTAATTTAAAAAAATTAAGAATGTAATAACAGATGAAATCATTATATAGAAAACAGATTGTAATATTAATTACCATCAAAACACATATTTATCTGAAACAAAATATAAATCTTAGCATATTATTTTTTGAAAAAAGAATTAATACAAATTAATCATAGGCGATTGCTAGAATTTGCTATTTTCTAAAAATAAAATTTTGGGTTTTTCTCACAAATAAAAAAAAAAACATAAATCATATAAGTTCGTCCGCTTCAGTGCAAATATTTAATATTATTCGTATCAAATGTACGATAAATATATAAACATTAAGATAAATATATGGTTATATATACTAATTTATTTTTAATTGGTATATCCATTAAATTACATTTTTTAAATGATATTTCTATTTTTTATTAAGTAAAAAATGGTGTTAAAAATGTCACATAATTTTGATGGGAATAAAACTTGATTTTATTAAAATTTTTACATTATGTGAAGAAATCATTATCATTTAAATGTTTACTTTATTAAGGTGACAGCCATTAGTCATTTATGAAGATTGGCTCTCATGATTGTTGGAATATGTAATCGCACTAAACTTTTTGTGAACAAAATGATTATTGTTTATATATTCTCTACTTAGAATAAAGTTGTTAAGTAATTGTTACAATCCTTTGGAAAGTCCGGAAAATATTAAAAAGAAAACAAAGACAATAAAGCTTAGGGAAGGGGGAAAATTATAAAAAATTAAATCCAAGACCAGATGAAGTCGTGTCTTTATCTTAGTCATGAAGACACATCTCCAGCACCAAGATAGCATCTCACAATCTAGCTGCTTGGTGACTAGCATCTCACCAAGCATGTCATTTCCATGAGATAAGTGAACTTCAATTGACATTGCTTGCTTATTTAAAAATACATATACTAACTTTTAAGTGTATTATCTTTTTGAATATGATTTCTATCGAAAACAGTTTTCTGAAAATTAGATACCGATTGTGATATTAAATTTTAATAATAATTTTCTGATATTCGACATTTTTTTCGGTTATTCCCTGAAATCGATGTGAGAATAAAAATATTGTTACACTTTCTGTACATGTTGTGTGACGTTTAGATAATTTTTTTTTCTACTCAAATATAAAGTTTAACAAGTTTTGCTATTTTTGAAAAAATAATTAACATATTTTTGAAAAGATAACATAAGTTTTTAAAATGTGCTTTCTTGATTTAAAATTGTTTAGGCTTTTGTTTTATTTTGTTTTTGTTTAAAAAAGTACCTCCCACGAACTATTAAAAATATACTATAAAAACCAATCATATTAACACTTAAACTTTACATGTAACATTTGTGTACTTCATACTTTGTACTAGTACCACCTTCATAAAACAATAAATTTAAAAGCATTCTTAGTCCTATTATCAATAGTGTTATTGTTTGCTCATAAAATGATATAGTAATATTAGCACGATCTTTATTATAAAAAAAGAAACCACTTCCTGTACAACAATACTTCCGAAGTAGAAAGTGGTATTTTTTTTGTTTTTGTATATACTCAGCAAAGTATGTACGAACTTTTAGCTTCCTGTCCCGCAGTCTTTACGACATCCTTTTGTTTCAGTACATAAAAAAATGATCGTAACATTAGTACTCTAACTACAATCGATGTAGTCTACAATTTAGGGAGCAACCCCCGTAATATTTATAAACTTGTTTGTGTTTATATGTGTATATATTTGTGTAAAACAACAACAACACTATTTTATATTTTGTTTATAATTATAATGTATAACGAAAGTGTCGTTGTCACCTGCGATACACATTCATTTATTTACAAATATTCTACTTTTTTTTTTGTTTTTGTTATCATATATAAGAAGTTATATACGTAATATTTTTTTTTGCCTATATATTATTGTAGTCGCAACAAAGTGAATGTCGGATGTTGTTTCGTTTGTCGTCATCAGCTGTTTATTTTTTAAATATTTACATATCATGACTATCTATATCAAAAAAAAGACACAGAAATCAGTGGAATGAATATATGTGAATGTTTAAGTATATGGCAGGTATAAGTTTAAAAAAAAAGAACTTCATAAATATTTGTGTAAATTTTGTGCGAAAAGTGTAAACAACAAATACGAACAAAAAAACAAAAAAAAACAATTTTAACAAATTCAGTGCAATTCATTCAGCCTTTTTAAAACAATCGATTGATTTGATTCCTCGTTAATTACGTCTCGTACTCTTGCTGTTACTGTTTGTTACTTGCCAGCCCAGCCATTTCAGTGATTTAAATATTGCTTATGTGTTGCCCAATATTGACTGCAAAGTTTAACAGCAGTGAAGCTACAGTAAAAATTACAACAACTGTAACAACTGGAAAAGTAACACTTACAACAACAACAGCAACAACATCAGTTTCTACTATACCGCCATTGTCGTCGTTGACGTTGCCAAGGGGGGGCGGTATATCTGTACCGCCATACCAACAACAACAGCAACAGCAACAAAAACATAACCATCAACATCATCATCACTACTACTCCGGCAACCAGCTGTTCAATGGAATTCTGATGTAATTTTTTCTATATAATAGCCCTGTATTTGCTTCTATTTTTACTAGTTGTACTTGTATTCGCTTTGTTTTTACAAGTTACTGCTTTTATACTAAATTAGTTTTAAAGCTTCAAAGTAATGCCAACAATATAATCAACAATATTTTGCTTTTTACTTTGTTGGAAGTTTACTTAAAAAAAAATTGTATGTATTTTTTTTTTATAATTTTTACCTTGATGTACAAATATCATGTTCGAATCATGCACCCGTCCGCCCTCTACTACCAAAAGCCAAATAGAAGCATAATTGTAGCAATGTGAACTAAACTAAGACTACATAAATTGAATTAACAGATGAATTGTGTGAAATTTTTTAGTTCTTTTTCTCTCTCTCCGCCGATTTGCCTTCTTGGACCACACTTTTGTTTCCTCTTTTAGGCTTGAAACATTGGAAAAATCCAGTGAAATTATCTTATTTTCCTTTTTTTCGTATTTTTTGTTTTTTGTATAATATACAATACGAAATATTTGTTGTTATTTTTACTACTGATGTTTCTATTCGTTACCTTTACTCCACTTTACTCCACTCTACCTCTTTCATGCTTAATACCCATTAATGCAATGCAATCGTCTCTGAAACAATTTTCCGTTTCGTTATTTTGCTGGTTTCGTCGTGTTATTGCAGCTGTTGTAGACTGAAGACTTTGACGTCTTTTGCAATTCTCCATTATTCAGAAGTGTTGAATTTTTCTACTTTTTTTTTAGTTTTTATGTCTTCTTTTTTACTTTTTTTTTTTATTTCAATATTTGAATTTTCCTTTTGCGTTTAAATTTTTGTTAGGCAAATTGCTATAATTGTGAGAAATTTAATAGGTCAATTCTTTTGTTTAATGTCAGTTGGTGGCGGCGGCATGGGGAAAAACGAATTCGCTACAGCTGAAATCTACGTTAATTTGACTAATAAATAAATAAGATTTTAAAACTGTTGCAATTTAAATGTTTAAGCGTGAATAACATAAATTTTTAAGATGTGTTAATCAAACTTCAAACAACTGTTTTTAGCAAATCAGTGAAGAAATTTTAAGTATTATTTTTTGCAAAACAAAAAAAAAATATGAGCTTCAGTGGGTGACACAAGTTTTTCAAGGACTGCGGTGATTACATTATTGCATATGGTTTAACGACTATTTACTAGTTAATTTCAATATGAGCCGTATTTTTTTCATTCAGAAAGAAAATTTGTGAAGCAACAACAATGCTCTTAAAAACTTTAGAGTTAGGTTTTACTCTCAAAAAATAAGTTAATAAGTCCTCAGTGCCAAGTTTAAAAATCAGTCTATTGTGAATGTTTACTGGAAATATGTTTCAAAATTTTAGTCATCCATTAAAATCATATGAGCCTTAATAATAAATTCCAATACATTAATAAATAAATTATTAATAAATAAATTATAAATTATGGTATATGGAGGGAAATAGTAAATTATATCGGTATGGCGGCGAATGTTAGTATTTATCAGAATTTTGAGTAGATAAAAATTTACATAAAAATTAGGTAAGTTAGGTGTTACTATTGTGAAAATTTTATAAGATGTTTAATAAATAATAATTAAATTTGAACATTTTTAAACAAAAATAATAAATAAGTGCAATAAATAAATATTACATAAGTGCAGTGCAAAAAATCCCTTGGAAATTTCAATTTACTTCTACTTACCTCTATAAGATAAAAATCTTATAAACATATGTCAAAAAAGCATTTAAAATATTTTAAAAGTGATGCCAATTTATTAAAATCGGACTTAATGTTCTTTTTTACAACTCTGAAAGGAAAAATTACGGCTATATTTCTAGTGAACATTCACAATAAATTAAATTTTGAATTTGGCTGTACTAAAACTAAAGCCTTAAAAAATTTTGCGAGTAAAACCTAACTCTGAAGATTTCAAGAGCATTGTTGTTGCTTCACATGTTTTCTTTCGAAAGTTGCGAATAGTTTTTTGCTACTCTGAAAGAAAAAAGTACGGAAATTATAACAAGTTAACAGGATTTGTTTTTTTTTTTGTAAAAAGTTGAGTTGAGAAAAGTTGTTCTAAAATATCCAAAATATTTGATCAATTTTATAGGGTATAAATGTTCTATAATGATTTTAAAAATATTTTAACTAGAGTCTTATGATTTGTGAACATTTCGCGAGAAAGAAAAGTATATATTTAAACATATGTTATTTATATATTATTGAAAGATTTGATTAAAGTTTAAATATGAGTTACCCGAGCTGCTCTAGAATCAAAATAATCGACCATTTGAAGCAATAATTTAAATTCAATATTATAATTAACAAGTAAATGAAAGAAAAAAAATGTATTACGAAAAAAGTGTTATTATATAGTTATATCGCTTAACTTGTAACTCGTTAACTTTAATAACTATACTACAAATATGTAGTTAGTTATAGAGATTGCAAATTACATTACTGAATTTATTTGCTCAACTTTCCCACAGTCAGTTGAATGAGATATGATTCCTTGTTGCAATTACTGTAAGATTTGTAAACGTGAATATATACTTCATTAATGTCTGTTATTCCGATATAATGCTATTCGTAACCTAATTAGATTTACTAATATGCTCACTAAATTCAATTGAAACAGTTTCCCTTATCCATTTCTCTTATTCTTATTTATGTATTCCCGTTGTTTTCTAATTTCTATCAATAATTCTAATTCGGGTACCAAAAATAAGAGTAACTATTTATTATTTAATGATCAATAAACATATCTTCTAATAATTTAATTGCTAGTTATTAGTAATTTTTCTGTAATGTAATTTATACATTACAATAAAAATATTTATAAAAATATGTTTTATTATCACTAAATCTTGCCAAAATGTAGACTAATCTAATACAAGTAGTAACTAGTTTTTTACTAAATTTTAAAACTTCTAACTATTTAATGATTTTTTTTTTGTATCTAAGATCAATACAAATTTGAAGTTTGAGTAAAAATTATTTTTTATAATTTAAGCACTTATTTTTATAAATATAGGCAATAACATATGATCTATAAGTGTGTTTATTAGACGACAAAGTATAACTATGTACGACTGATTGCTTATATATGTACTATTTGTCAAATAAATTAGTACAATTCATGAACAGTAAATATTTTCGGAAAGTGTTAATATCTTCAAATAAATATAAATTTATCTTTAATTTTCAATAACTGAATTTGAATTGAATATTTACTATTTAACAAATAACAAATATAAGTAAATAGTTATATACTTCAGAGTTATTTTTTGTCATTGAAATAAACTTACTAATTACTTACATACTGAGTATATTTACTTAGTATAAATATTATCATCAAAGTTGTATGAATATCATTTATTTATATTACTTTTTTAATATTTTTTATATTAAGAGGTAGGGCGTTAGTTAAAAAATGACAATTCAATCAATCTTGCTCTAAATCGCGAATTCCTCTAATACATTTCAAGCAAATATAGTTTATGTTACGGGTTAGCTAATACATACTATGTTCAGATAGCCAATTCTATTTAATTTTGTTCATTTTAAGTTAATTTCGGAAGTGTTCTTTCTCAATATTCATATTTAAAAATTTGCACTACTTTTAAAATATTTCCCGATTTTATTACAGGTCAACTGATATTGATATTTATTTAAAAAAATGTCATTTTTTCGTTATTTCAACTTTATCTTACGCATAGTTGCATTTGAAATGTACCTTAATTTCAACCTTCGTTTCAATGAAATTAAGATCATTTTCCTTAATTTCGTTCTAACCTCAAAACTGAATTTTGTATGGAAAAAAACAACTTAATTTCGCTGAAACGCAGATAAAATTAAGATTTTTGTGAAATGAAGGTGTGTTTGAACATAGTATAATTTAATACTATCTGTAAACACTACTAAACACTACTTAAGTTTATATAAATGCAACACATTTAGTAGTTTATAGTTTATATATTTTATAATTACTTTTGTGTAACTATCGTCATATAGGAGAATATAATATTATGTATGCGCTATCAAACATCTTGTCTTCAAATTTGAAACTATTTTTATATATAAGAAATAAGAATTGTTTTGTCAATATTATTAACAGTTTCTTCCTATATTATATAATAACAAATAAGCAGTTGCTAATATTAGTTTATATTAAAAAAAATAATCTTATTCAAAATACTTCAATAAAATGACAAAGATCTTAAACAATGAATGGAAATTTATATGCAAATGTAAACTAAGTCATCATAAAAATAGATGAAACCTCTTTTAAATTTTCTTTAGATAATTTGAATAATTTAAACATACAATATCTTTTGTGTGCTTTAGATATGTCATGCGGTCATCTACAATAAAGTACATAACTATCATAACATTATGATAATCTCCAGGTGACAGCAACTATAAACTAGATTATTCCAATAGAATTGCGTGAGAAACGATTTTGTGTAGGCGTTTCTGTTGAATTTATCTGTACTTTTTTTTAGGTAGACACGGTTGCGTTTGGAATATCTATGGCTAATTTGGCGCTTGATTGAAAAAATTAGTTCACGGGGTTAGTTTTTTTGTTTCCATTTTTGAATTCATTTACACTATGTTCTTTATTATTTGAATTTAGTGCCTTTAATTTGCCTCAGTGGTGTCTATCAGCACCTTGTGTTGTATTAACCTTACTACCAATTTCATTTGTATGCATTGCACCAAGTTGTCACTTAAAAATTTTTAGTAGTGAACACGCTTAAAGAATTCTGAAATGAAAGTTCGTGCTTATTCACGGTTGGAATAGCATGCGGAAATTTTTCAAAGAAACTTTTACTCTGTGCTGTGCATTACTCAGCTACTTATTTGCTTTCGAGTTGAGTTGCTTCGACTTCGACTTCGACTAAAGATTCAATTAGAAAAAAGAGTTAAGTATATAATTTTTATGATTATTTTATGTTAGTTTTAACAAAATACACACATATCAGAGAAATGCTTCTTTCTGAGTGTAATATATTAATATTCGTCACGCCCAATTAAGATGTTCATATTGGATTAATTTCGCCCATTTTTGTAATTTTTTTTTAATTTTTACTCACATTTGCTACTAAAAAGAAAAGAAAATAAAATAAAATAAAATCAAAATGTAAAAGCTGTAGCATGACTTCTGAATCAGATTTTTTTTTAGGAAAGACTTGTCTTGGAACGTTTTGATTTTCAGCATCGCACAAAATTATGATGATATCATAGCATTTAAAACCGCCACTTCGAACTAACAATTACATTTGCATATGTGTTTTTTTTATCAACTAATATGATCTCTATGGTGAATAACTTAAAAAATTATAAATGAAAATAAATGGAATAAAAGTTTGGAGATATTTCAATGTGACTTTTATACAATGTTCGCTTTCTAAGGGCTTAATTACAATTATTTTTTTATCTCATTTCGTTGTATGAAAATACAAAACAATTAGAACTTCTTTGATGTCAGAGATCCGCGTGATTTTAACTAAATAAACACATATATTGTTTATAACTATTACATCATAAAGACGGATGTAAATAATAAAATATTAAAACTACAGTATTTATTATTTGTGTATCTATTGAAATGTTAGAAAAGTTTAAATAACTATTAGCATTATTTTCTATTTACAGTAAATAATGTAGGTTGTTGGACTTTTAAATGTTTAAAATATCAACTGATGTAACTGATGTAATCCTATTTTTATATAATTATGTGAATTTTGATTTTTAGTATATAAAATACTTTATATACAGTTTCTCAAGGAAGTATCTTAAATTTCCATATCAAAATTTTTTACCATTGTTAAGTAATTTATTAAACAATCTATTTAAATTGGACCAAGATATTAATTAAAAACAAACCATAACAATATCAGAGTAAAATATTCAAAAAAGTTTATAAATATGGGTTAGATATTATTAGTAGGGTAGGGTATAGTCAATTTTAAATAAAATATGCATTGTATGAAAAGTTTAACATTGTTCCAAAATTTAATATAAGTTCATATTTTTCAAGGAAAGCTCATACGGTTGTTTGTAACTAAAATTATAGGCTATTCACATGGCAAGATTTGAGGTTCATTTGTATCGAATTGTTGCTGTTGTCAATGCGTTTGTTATTTACATTGAAAATATTCATGCAGACATAACGGAATATGTATTTTACAAATTTTGGTGATGTAAGCTAGCATTTTTGATCGTTTTTAATATTATAATATAGTACTTCTACATATGAGTTAATTTGCAGAATGTTTGCAAGAGCGCAGTGATAAAGTTTATTTTGCATTCGTATATATTCAATTTAGTAAGATAATTTTTATGCTGCGTATTATACTCTTAATGTATGTTTTTTAAAACTGATTAGAAAGACATATTTTCGATTTTTGTTTATTACATTCGAATATTTATGGAAGTACTCTCAAAGTGTATAATATCCTGTTCTTCAATACCACTTTATTTTTATGAAATGTTAAAGTTTTCTTATATGATTATTTTGTTTTTGTTTGATTATCTCATTTTTAAGTTAATTGATTATTTTTTTAGTTTCTAATTAAATGACAAAAATATCTAGATAAAATTTTATCATGTGAATAAGGAATAATACTATTTTTTAAAAACACAATAAGTTGATTTTGCTTGATTTTTCCTTTGTGTTCGCTCTTCAGTGGCATATATCGTACGCGACTAAGAAAATAGATTCTTTACGATAAGAAAATATATTAATATAAATAAAATCGGGTATTTATTTAAGAAAAATGTTAAAAATAAATCAGAAT
>NC_051846.1:78020495-78025755 GCF_002237135.1 Teleopsis dalmanni | reverse complement strand
CACTATTCTATACGAAAATATATATATTATTTAAAATATAAAAGAAAGAATAAAATATAAACATTATATATAAATATAAAATCATTTATGTATACGTATGTAGTTATTAATCAATTGTTAAACTAACCATCGATTGACTATCGATCAATTTCACTTATATATGAAAAATTACAGTTATGATAAGATAAGACTCGTGTCGCACGTAATTACAAATACAAATAAATTAAAAGTACATCTTAGAAATCAGTAGTTACTTAAACTAATATCCTTTTATTATTTCGTCAAGAAACCATCTTGTATTTGAGTTACGAAATCTTTTCAAGTGCTTAATAAGGCTTGAATGTTTGATTACAAGACGAATGATTGATTACAAGAATGATTACAATAAAGGAATACTTTTTTATTTTCATTTAGTGGGAAAAACCTTTATTGTTAGGGAATACTAAAGTACAATAAACCAACAAATATTCTTTGATTATAGCCAATACCACAATACAAACTCTACAAAGAAAAAAGTAGATTTTGGTACTTATGGTTAGGATTTTAATAAAGGGACATTAATAAGTTTAAATATAATAAACATAATTATAAACATAGGTATTAAAAAAAAATTTGACGAATAAAAAAAATTACATTTCAATGTTGAATAATTTTTTTATAATTTTTAAAGTAGAAAATTTTTTAAATTTGTGTTTTTATATTTTTATAGTATATACTTACGTACTATATTCTACTACGTAACAACAAAATAAAAATTCTTAATAAAAAAATTAAAATGTTTTTTGTTAATTATTTATCTTAATTATGTGACGTTTTGAAAAACACTCAATGCTTCAATAGTAATGAAACGATAAAAATATAATTATTTGTAATTGTTTCAATTATACAAATAATGCAAATAAAAAGAAAAATAAATTCTTATTATAGAACTATTTAAATATTACAACATTGAAAAAAAGTCATATGAAGTAATGTAAAACTTCATACAACGACACTAATACTATGTTCAGACACACCTTAATTTCGCAAAAATCTTAATTTCATCTTCAGTGAAATTAAGTTGTTTTTTGCATACAAAATTCAGTTTTAAGGTTAGAACGAAATTAAGGAAAATGGCCTTAAATTCAGGCACATTTCAAATGCAAACATGCCTAAGATAAATTTTAAGCAAAAGATACAGTTAAGATAATGAAAAAGTGACATTTTTTTCAAATAAATGTCAGTGACAGTTGACTTTAATGGAACCGGGAAAATATAGTGCAAATTTTTAAATTTGAACATACATAGAGAAAAAACTGTAACTATTATTAATTTAATGTAGAATGAAAAATAATAATAATTCACCTGAAATCCACTAAAACTAATAAAACTACTGATTGTTATCTTTTATAATTATAACAATCAACTTTTAAAATTTCCCAGATACAAATGGTGTTTGGAGTATGTAATTTTTAACATTCGATTTGTAAATAAAAACACATGATTTTCTTAATTTGGGACAGTATGAACACTTTCGAAATTAACTTAATTTCATTTTTACGAAATTAAGGAAATTTGGCTGTCTGAACATAGTATAAGTAACAGATATAAATTTGTAATGGAACTTTAACAGTTAACCTTGGCAACTCTGCACCTAACACAATTTTTACAGCAACAAGATAACAATGCAAGCATTGGTACGTCCGTCTAGCCGTTGCTTTTTGCTGTATATCTTGTTTTAAGAGAATGATGACTGTATCTTTTACTACAAAAAAAAAAAAAAAATAAAGTATTGTAAATAAAATCAAAACAAAAAAGAATACGAATGATGCATACAAATTTAAGTTTTCTGTATGGCATAACGAAAAAATATGATAAGTTATGAAAATCAGAATCAACAGCAACAGCAATCGCAATCGCAATAGCATACTAAATTAGATACGACTATACGACTACAACGGCAACGGTGATGACGAAAAACAAAAATCATGTAAAAGTGTACTGTTCTGGGTTCTGGTATCCATAATAAACAGCCACTTGTTTGGCTTAGTCAGATGTTCAGTTCAATTGCATGTCGTTTTTATTTGTGCGTGCCTGTATGCCTGTATGTGTTATATAGATTTACCGTTGTTGAGCGCAGATTGCTCTCACTTAATTATTCTCCTCTCCTGCTTTATTCTAATTAACATATAACAAATTATACACACATAATTATGTATACACATGTATGCATAAAAAAGCTATTTGGATTTTTATTACATTTAATATTTCTGACTTGTAATTAGCCTCTAGTGCATATTCTCTGTTTGCTGCAATTTTAGGGGTTTCCTTAAACATTAAACAGGTTATGGTGTAAATTCATATACTTTTAATTATGGAGCAGCTTGTCCCGCTTAGTCATGCTTTTATTTTATTTTATTCATTAAGGAGCTTTGCTTATACCTATATGATCATAACACTTTCATGCATCAGAACCACTATTTGTGTATTATATATAAATAATAAAAACATGTACATACATATTGCATATGTTTATAAGAAATGCAATATGTAGTATATATGCAATTATTGGATTTGCTGCTTAAGGTATATTTAAGCTGTTTTATTGTTTTTTAAATAATATTTAAAAAAAATAAAATATTGTGTTATAATACAACGCATTATATTATTTAAGAAAATGTTTTCTAAAATTAATATGTTTGGTAGAGAAAACTCTCAAGTTTTAGAAAAACAGTACAGTGTCCTAACATTTTTCCCATTTTAGCTCACTTCTCAAAAGTATATTTTAGTTACAAAAAAAAAAATTGTTGCAATAAACTTTGTAGAGAAACGGATTCAATAAGAGTGTGCTCTGCCCTCTAAGTAGAAGTATTATTTAAATATTATTTTTTATTAAGATATATGAATAACTAAAAATCATCTGCTGCTTTTAAAGCTTACACTGAGGGCCGATTTCACCGTGTTAACTTAAACCTCAATACTCACTTGAACGCAAACTCTGAAAAATTTTTGACTTCTGAAAAGAGCTAAATATGTTTATTGCATATGGAATAACTATATATCAAACATTTTTTCAATAAAAAAAATTTTTCAAAAACAAGCAATTCTAATAATAAAAAAATTGTTTGACAAAAGACAATCATAGAAATAGTTGATCTTTACTGGGAACACCTATTGTACTGATACAAGCACATACCTATAATACTTTATTAAAATATTTATAAATTTTAATTCAAACTCTATTTGGTAAGTTCAAGAATTTTTTACCTTTTTTGCGCTCTTACTGTTATTCAGAAAGTTTCAGAAAAAGAGCCATCCTATACATATCTTTCTCGATTTTTGAATTTTCTATTCTAGGAATAGAATTGTCAGGTTCTGATAAATAGCCTTGTTACTATGAAGTTTTAACATTATTTTTTATAGTTTTTTCGATTGGCAACTTTGCTCCTAAGTTTTAAACATAAATTTGTGGAATAAAATTTTGTTCTGCAGACTAGGTTGGTTAGAATGGCAAAATTATATTTCTTATTTTTGCAGAGAATTGCAGCTTATAATGATTTTCAACTGTAATCTAAGATACTTACAGTCTGATTTTGTGGGATGACAATTTGAAAAGATTAAAACTATCTAGTTATAGATAAGTTTTGAATAAGTGTACTATAAAAAAAAGTCAGCTGTTATACAAATTGCTTATAGATTTATTTTGTATAGAATCAACCCGATTAATTGGAATTAATCTTAATTAGTATATTTAGCCTATATTTTATGTACATAAACAAACAACGAACAAATATTTTTTTTTATTTATAAAAAACGTTGAATATCAACTCAATGGAACCAGGGTTTTCGAATAGAGCTGATTAATATAGACTAAACAAGTTTTTACATATTAAGAAATTCATCAAACAGATCTTGTTAAAAATGCTAATAGCAGGTACATACATACATACACCCTTCATACGTAATTGACAAGTGTTTGTTTGATGTAGCAGCAAAGTGTGCTACATAAACAATTAAAATTTTATTGAGTTATTATAATGGTGCTGAAAGGGTTAAAGCGGAAACAAAGTTGCTCATTTGTACATTAAAAAAAAAAATTATGGTATTGCTGAAATTTTTAATGGTGGTTGGTGGCTTTAAACAATGAATAAGAACTGCTTGAATAAATATTATTCTTTGTTACTTTAAAACAAAGCAACTACAAACACATATTGCATACACACACAATATATACAATATGTGTACATACATATACAAACAGTGAGATATGAAATTTACTAGAAATTGATGTCATTTTCCGCATGGAATGATGGAAATACGGGTAGCAACCAAAAGCAGAACTACTGAAAGAATATAGTGCCATATTG
The DNA here is from genome assembly GCF_002237135.1 of Teleopsis dalmanni. NCBI lineage: Eukaryota > Metazoa > Arthropoda > Insecta > Diptera > Diopsidae > Teleopsis > Teleopsis dalmanni. The sequence goes on along the minus strand of NC_051846.1, from coordinate 78,021,409 downwards.
CAAACACATTACCTGTGCTTCAACTTTGCTACTCTGCGACTTTGCTTCTTCATTTTCTTCTTGTTTTTGTATATCATTTGTTCCTTCATGAATGAATTAAAAAAAATTGTGGAGATAGTTAAAATTGTTTTTGTTTTGCTACATTTTATTGTTGCAAATGTAATTATTGCATTTGTTTGTTTGTATTTGCCGTTGCAATACCAGCAACGGTGCATTAATTGCCACAAATAAAAAGCACGCAAGATAACTGCAAATTCAAACCACGCTGCAGTAGTTAGAGTTGCAGAGCAAAATATTTGCTGCATTGTTGTGTTGTGGCCTGTTGTCGTTTTTATATGTCGTTTATATGTAGTTTCCTTTTGCGTTTCTCATTAAACACTTTTAATATTAAATCTTTCATTTGTTTGTTTGTTAGGCATTTGCGTTTGTCGCAACGCAATTTCATTTGCTCTAAAGTATTTTTTTTTTATTATTATTTTTTTGGTTTGGTTTTAGTTAATTTATTTTTTATTGCCCTCGCATCACTTGGTCATAATAAAACCACGTTTTATTTGTTGTTTTTGTTGATGTTATTACAGTTTCTGCTGCCAATGCTGAAAGTAATATATGCATACATACATATGTATGTATTTTCCTTGTGCATGCGCAGTGTTTTAGAGTGTACCTATGACGTCACTATTACTTCGTACTTTATAAATCAATATTTTTGTGGTTTGAGGAAAAGAAATGCGCAAAATTTTTGAAAATATGCAAAATAAAACGAACATCATTTATGTTAATTCTTACCTTGTTGTTTTTTTTTTTTTTGCAAATGTTACTATTTTAGCGTGGGCTAACCAACAACAAACATTTATTTATGCAACGACGCAAAACGAAATCTACTACTGCTATAAGCAAAAATAAACCGAAAAGGA
>NC_051846.1:78012370-78020395 GCF_002237135.1 Teleopsis dalmanni | reverse complement strand
CCAACAAGAAAATTATTTACCCATTTAAAATTATATATAGAAATGCTTATATGTCATAAAATAAGATTTTCCCACCAAGCATTGTATATAAAAATTATTGTCTACTTAAAATTGTAAATATTTTATACGTGTTCATTAATTAAAATTTTAATAAAACTTTACAACTTCTCAGCTGTATTCAAAAAAGTATTGATGAGTATTTTTATTTCATATATTTCTTTTGCCTTAAATATCTTGTATACTCAGTTAGTTTGTAAACCACATTTGCACCTTGATTGCTAATGAAAATCTCTAATTTACTACTTTCAATATCCAAATTTTTCTGTATGTCTGTCTATCTGTCTATTAGTTGTAAAAGTCTTGCTTGACCGAAGTTATGTGCAGCAAACTGAATTCACAAGACCTTATCGTTTGATTGCTACAACAACAAGAATCTTCAGTGCGGTCCATTTAGTTATGGGCGTTTGGGTCAGTGGCACAATGTGTGTTTATCATGTTGCGTTTCAATAATTTTTGGCGCCATCGTCATTGTGAAGATTATTGGGCGATGCTGGAATACGTCATAAAATTAAAACTCCTCACTCGATCATTTTTATGAAAGAACATTTGACAGTGAAAAAAAAAATATTCAATTTTTACCTTTTGGTTTGTTTCAGTGCATCGATTTCATTAAATTCACAACTCTTTTTGACAGATTTATTCGAGGGAGGCAAAAAAGTTGCATAAAATATGAAATTTAATGAATCTGAAGGAGTTGTTAGACCAGTTGACCGAAATAAAATTAATTTGCTTTATTTATTGAATTCTTCTAAAACTTATAATATATCTTAACGTTTGTAGGTATTACTGATCCATATAGCAAATATATGGTGTAAACAAATATTTCGTATCACAATTGTTTTAAATTTATTGTAATAATAATAATTCTTTTTATAGAGAGAAAAAATAGAAATATAATAAACTAACTTTAATAGTTATTTTTAATAGTTTGACAAAATACTCTTCCAGAAATTTTCAAATTTCAATAATTATTATTTTTATTATTTCCATACTTCATTTGGAGCCTTTAGGAGTCTACCACAGGTTTCTATTTTGTGGTATTGCTCTCAACTCGTTAAACGATTTGCCCGTCGCCTGCTGAATTGTCCTTCTCCAGGTCATTGCTAGGCTGCCTCTGCGCCTAGTCCCCTGGGAGTTCGAAATAAGTGTACCATGTGCGATATCTTCATAAGGCTTATGTAGTGTATGTCCAATCCAACCATACTTGTTTCTTCTTATCTCGCTGTTTACGTTTGTTTGGTGCATTGTTCTCCATAACTCTTCATTTGAAATCGTTCTAGGCCACCATATGCCTAATATGTTGCGCAGGCATCGCTTGATAAATGATTGGAATCTTCTTTCGATTTCGAAGTTAGCAAACCAGGTTTCCGATTCATATAGGCATACCGATTTGACGCATGCATTAAAAATTTTTACCTTGGTGTTGGTACGTATATTGTGTTACGCAATCTAGTAAATGATACTCAAGCTTTTTGATTGCAGCTATTGATGTCCTTTTTCTTACCTCGATCCACCTTTAGAATACTCCCTAAATAAGTAAAGCTCCCGGTGTCTACGATGTGATGTCCATTGATTGTAAACGGAGTCTAGTTTTCGGTTTTTATACGCATTGCATTGCAGTTTTACTGAGGCTTATCTCCAAACCAACCTTCGATGATTCGTTTATAATTCATTAATTTTCGACTGCATTTGCTGATGTAAGTGCGAAAGCAGTACAATGTCGTCCGCATACTCTAGACCTTCCAACCTAGTATTTAGGCTCCAATTGATGACAATGATATACCGTTACCAATTTATCGTTTTATAATTTCAAATTTATTTAATTTTTTTTTGTGCAATTATGCCTGAAAAAACCTATATTAATAAAGAATTTCATTTAATTTTCTTTGAAATAATTATATCAATACTAAAGGTTTCAATGACGATTTCTTCAGCAGCTTATGGGTCGTATATTTATAGTTTATATAAAATGGGTTTTACGAAAATATATCTACAGAAAGGTGATCGTATAAATATCTCATGTATCACAAACGAAGTATCATTAAGTTTAGATAGTGTTAATTAGTTCTACCAAGTGTTAGTTCCCAGTTTTAATTTAATAAGATAAGTAAGAAAGTGAGACAAATGTAATCTTTTTTCATCAAAAGAGGCACAACTCGAAACTCGAAACCTATCTACCAACACGCAAAACTACACTTTGGTTTTTATTATTCCAAATAGTCGAAAAAAGCAGTTATCTCTTTTGATACTACACTGCAAAATATTTTTTGTGTTTTCTGAAAACTGACGAATTTCGAGTTGTGAAGAGAGTGTGCGATATGACGATCAAATCATATTAAGAGATCGATCATGTTGACTTACAATTCTTTTCATTTCCTGTATTCATTCAAATTTCTTCTTTCTTAAAAAAATTTCATTTTTTTAAGTATTTGGCTATTTTAGTATTTAGTGTGATTATCGAATCTGCTTGTATTTAATTGCGCAAAAAATATGAAAGATTTTCACGTTTAGTCTGCGTGTTAAGTTTATTGTTTGTTTTTTAATTATACCATTCACTACAAGTTGCTTCATCCTTTGTCCTGCAAATATCTCTTATGCATTATATATTGTTTATCGTGAAGAGTTCTTTTATTCTTATGCATAATAATATTTGCATTGAAATGTGCACAAAAGAAAACAAAATATTTCCAGAAAATTAATCAAGAATTCAGTTTTAATTTTCACATCTACGGTTTTTGTTTTTTTTATTTGTGGCATTTTGCAGTGAAATTACAGAACAACGCAGTACAACTTGTTATGTAAATACGTGAGTATCTTTATTGCCTAGAACCCAGAGAATCCAGCGAACACAGCACACTTTTATTTACTTTAAATTGGCTTAAACTTTTCTTGAAACGATTTATCAAAATGTATCCAAGTGTGTACATATGTGTGTGTGATGAATGTGTATATTTATCAACTTACCCCCGCATTCATTCTCTTTGACAGAGTACACAAAACACTGGCAAATAGCTTAAAGTGTGAAAATGCATTTGCATAATCAATAATCTTCAATTTTAGTCCATATTTTAATGTTAAAAAACAACAACAATTGGCTACAATTATTTTTGTACGGACGGCAATAACAACAACAACAACAGTGAATTAACATAAAAAAATTGGTAGTCACGAAAGCATGTCCCAAACACTGAAGAAATAAACAAAACAAAAAAAATACTATCAATAAAAAAAATTATTTCTGGATTTGGAACTGGTATATTGATTGCAGTCCGGAAAGTCATGACACTAACTAACTCAAGTCTGCTGATCCGAAGTGGTCAAATTGGAAACGCTAATAAAGATTTAAATAAGCGATACCAGCGATACCAGCGACCCGCAGCAATTCACAAAACTTATCCAAATACGCAACAACGAGTGAACATGACGGCTACACTCTGATACTTGTTTGCTTAATCACACTCACGTTTACACTCACCCTTGCACTCACTTACTCGTATCCACGCATATCCACACACACTTCTTCTTTCTTTCAATGTTTGATCACCCACAACTCACCTTGAGGTAATTTGCTAAGGAAATACATATGTGATATTTTTAAATCAAGACCAACGTTAAAAATCACAACAAATAACAAAAATTGACGCATCCGAAGATTCCAATACTCTGCGCACCTAAAAATCTTTGTGAAACTTTGCGTTTTTGCAAGAATTATTTTGTTACTTTTTAATTATTTACATATACCCACCGCGGTTGTTGTTGTTATTCTTGTTGCTTATTTGGTTTTGCTATATTAAAAATTTCCGTATTTATTCGCGTTCATTTCTTAATTTACTGACTTATTTTTAGTCAGCGAAAATAACAGAGTGACAGAAGGCAAATTATTCGAATGTGAGCAAATAAAGTTTAATCAATCGTTTAAATTGAGAATTCACCTGACTTTTATGACATGACATAGCAATAAATATAATTATGAAAAATACATGTGTGATAAATGAACATTTCATAATGAATGGTCTAAATAAAACTTCATAGAATTTTTATAAGAATTTTTTATAGTAAGCAGTAGTAGCATTCTTTCTTAATAATTTTAAAACATACAATAATTATCCATACTTTATACCATGGATTGCGTTATCACCTCAACAAAATGGATCTGTTCGAAGAGATAGATTGTTACAGTCATTACTGTTCCTTTTTGGCATTAGGAGGTTCTCAACGGGTCTGTTGCAGCACAAAAGATCAACCATAGTCGCACTGCTCCGCACCGTTGGGAGCTAACAATTTGACATTGACAGCTTACTTTATTTTGCATTGGCAGTAACAACAATTGCCGTAACGTGACTACAATCATAACATGTCCCTAAGAGTTACCAGATAAGATAAAATGATGACTTGTCATTAGAAAAGATGATATAGAAGAAAAAATTAACATCAAAAAGGAGAACATATTCATAAGTTTTTAAATAAAATACTAATACTTAATACTTCTAAAAAAATAACGAAGTATTGACTTCGATCAAATAGTTCACTAAGAAGAAACGCAAGGAGTAACGTGCAAATTTCCAGAACCTTTGGACCCACGTCACTGTTATCAACTATAAATTTAAAGTCGTGAAAGAATTTACTTATTTGGGAACTATTGTAAATACCAAAAATGATTTTAGCCTAAAAATTCAACGAAGAATCACTGTTGCCAGATGTAACTTCGAGTGATTTAGGCAACTGAGAAATAAAGTTCTCTCTTGTAAAACAAAAATCAAACTCTACAAATATCATCATGTATGTCCTTCTGTAAGGCGCAGAAGCTTGGACAATTACCAACAGTGATTAGAAGACATTAGAAGTATTCGAGAGAAAAATTCTTTGGAAAATCTATAATCCCTTACGCATTGGCAACGAGTATCGAATTAGATGGTAAGATGAACTGGTATAATGTCGTGTAAATGAAAGAGAATGTTCCGGCTAGAAAGGTGTTTGATTATACAACAGATAGTAGAAAACACGGTATATTCGGTGGAATCAGCGGTATTTAAATATTTGCTACTACCAACAGTGATTGGAACAAGCCACTGATCGAACTGGCTTCTGGACGAGGTCAAAGACGATTTAGATCTGTAATGACCAACTAATTAAGTAAGTAAGTAAAATAGACTTAGTCTTTGATTTATATATCACAACTTTAATTATTTATTACAGTGCAACACGTAATACATTTAAAAATATGTAGTCGGTAACTGTGCAATCAAAATAAAGTGGAGCACTGGAATAATTGTGTATAAAAATTAATACGTTTCTCTGATGCGATATTAGTAATAACTCTATTAGTTTTCATAAATGTACAATAATTATTCTCAAGCTATTTCCTTTAGTTTTCGGTAAGTAAATGCTTGCACTTGGCGCCAATAAACCACAAAATAGTCACTTCGCGCTTCGTTTCAGTTGGCTGCACTTGGCTTGGAGTGCCAACGTTTTCATTAATTTTTAACTCCACGAAATTGTCTGCATATAATATTTTGATTGTTTTGTTGTTGCTGCTGTTGTTGTTGTTGTTGTTACGGTTGGGTTCGAGTTTAGCGCATGGCTCATAATTGTTTTTATGGCGTTGCACTAAAACATTAGATAAGACATGCACTTTTACATTTTTGAATGAATGAAATTAGATACAGACATATACTTGTACCGAAATTCGAGAAGATACATATTAACATATCTACATATGTATGTATCATTGTTGAATGTAGATACAAATTGATAATGGCGTAGCGTGCCAACGTGCGTGAGTGCGTGCCCATGCGCACTGTTATCAATTAAAGAAATTAATGCAAACAGATGCTGCCATTTTGTATAAACAAATGATTGCGTTCGTTTTTCAAAACAGGGGTCGCAAAGTGATATGAGGACTCAGAAGGTTAAATTGTCAATTAATCGCTTTAAGACGCATGTAAATTTATAATAAAAAATAATATTATGTTTGGCACACTTTTCATAGTTCGTAGAACACATGTAAATACTGATGTCTTGCGTAAAAGTAATATATGTATGTATATACGTATATTCCGCAACAAGATATGTAAGAAAAATCTTTTTGAACTCCTTAATTATAAGGAGTACTTTTAGAGTTCTAAATTTTTAAAAGAATAGATTAAGATTTAAAAACAATTTGTGATGTAGAGGACATCTTTTTTGGTTCACATTACCGTACAATTGGACTGAAACCAATTCTGCGTTAACTTTCGTTCTAGAGATAACAATGTGTCCTTATATCATATATTGATTGCCGTAACGTGACTACAATCATAACATGTCCCTAAGAGTTACCAGATAAAGTGAAATGATGACTTGTCATTAGAAAAGATGATATAGAACTGAGACGAAGCGCGAAGTGACTATTTTGTGGTTTATTGGCGCCAAGTGCAAGCATTTACTTACGGAAAACTAAAGGAAATAGCTTGAGAATAATTATTCTACATTTATTTTCAAGTGTCTGAAATTATCTGCAGATTAGTTTTATAGCAAAAGAATTATCCATGATGGATACAACTAAAAAGAAACGATTAGTATTACAAAACACTGTAGGATTGAGGAAAAAACTGCGTATACGATAAATGATTGCGGAAATTAATGTTCAGATTAAATAAAGTCCATGTCACAGTAAAAGAAAAATAACTGTTAATCCGAATTTATCGAATATTAGTAAGAAATACTTAAAAACGAGCTCTAAATAAACTTTGTAATTTCCAAAATTGACAAGATTTCTCGTTTTAAAGAGACTTTTCATTGACACACTATGTTCTCACTAAAAATTAAAGGCTGAGAGGCAACGTCTGTAATATATTTCGATAACACAATAGCACCCATGATCACCAAATGGTTTGTATCATGCCTTTTTAGTATAGAATATTTTGCAGAAAGCGAATATTCTCAAGAAAGTTCTTATCCGGAAACGAAAACGGTTTCACATTCGTTCAGTGTACGACTTGTTTATGGACTAATTGAGACTCATAGTTCGCGCTAAGCTGCACAAGCTATATTGAAAAGTTTTTTATTTTTCAAATAAATATTGCAGATTTAATACATGATCTCTGAATTCTATTGTAAAAACTATTTATATACTTTCCTAAATCCGTACGAGAACTACATTGTTTGTAGAAACATCAACCTGTCCAGTAATTGAAGCTGTAATCAGTGATGGTACGTTAATAGTCCTTAAAGTAATTTCAAGTATTTCGTCAGACAATTTAAATTTTTTACGGAATTTTTATAATTTTTAAAAATATGTTACAAAAAACATTCTGTTATGAACAAAATGAAACATTGTTTTTCTTAATTTTTTATATTAAGCATCATAAATATTTTTTGTGTCTTAACATAAGTATCTTATTGAATTCATTTCACTAATAACTAACAATATCAATTTATATAAATACATATTTTTAAACGCAGCTCTGTCGATATCGATACTAGGCTTTTCTTTCAACATTTGGTAAAATATTTTTCGAGCCGAATTTTAATGAGCCTTGCTCTTTTAATGCTCTTGAAATAATTATTTTTGTTTCAATTAGCTTTACAATAGTTGTTATTTTGGTTTATTTACAAGTCACTTAATTTCTAATACAATCTAGACTTTTTTTTGCTTTGTAGACATTTCTGTCTACATTTTTCTCTGGTTTCCTTAGTTAAATTGTGATACTACAAATCTCAATTTCAAAGTCTTCGAATTTCAATAATTGTTTGATCGTCGTTTGCTCTATTCATGTTAGTATTCTAATCGAGTCTTCCGATAACACTATATAATCACGAACTTAGGTTATTGGTTTTGTGTGTAATTCCCTGAATTAACTATGGAACCACCATCATCTGTGTAACTTATTAAAACATTTCACAATATGTTTTGAATGATATTATTTTGTATTTGTAAAAGCTGAACAATTTTTTTTTTCCCTTCTTTAGTCCCTGCTTTAAGTT
>NC_051846.1:78005138-78012270 GCF_002237135.1 Teleopsis dalmanni | reverse complement strand
AAATTCGAAAAGAATTTTAAATTTTATTTTGTTGAAATAAATATTTTGTTGTAAATATGTATTATATCTCCATAAATATTAATATAAAAGTTTATTATTATTATTACTTTTATTATTTATATTACATATGCGAATATATTCACTTGATGAAAAATTAATTTCAGTTTAAATTAAAACTGTTTTTTACTATAAAAAAAGCTATTTAAAATATAATATATGAAGAATATATATTATGTTATTTAATATTCAATTTAGAAAAATATATTGGTATACATATTATTTTTTAAACAAAGAATTATAATAATTGAAATGACTTACCATGAGCCACATTATTAATGCAGTCCAAATATCGTGTGCCTTCTTCATCAAACATGTACTGACCCTGACCGCGTACGATTTTTAGCGGATCAGAACGATAAAATAGCTGACAAGCTTGGCTATATTGTTTTTTTTTTTTGTTATTTTAGATTATTAGTTGGTATTTAATTTGAAATTTTCAAATTCAGCAGATTGGTTTGATTGGAAGCACAGCAGGTTCCATTGATTTGGAAAGAAAAGCACAAGAAAAGAATATTTTTTTTTGGTTGCTATCGATTTATATATGGAAAGTATGCTTAAAATAAGCTATTGTTATAAAAAAATACATAATATATTTATATAATATTTATACCTAATAATATATATCTAAATAAAATAAGTAAACATATACACAATATTTATAATATAATATTTGGTATTTAACAATTGTTTTTCAAACAGAAAGTAAATATATATTTTTAATATTTCACCTTAAATATGTTATATATAAGAATATACGTTTATTATTATAATAGATTTAATGTAATGTTAATATAATATATAGCTTAAAATATTACATCTTTTAAGTTTTTGTTTGTACTGATGAAGGCTTATGTATTATATATAGAAATTTAATAATAATTTATTTTCCTTTTTTTTTGCCATTGTATTCATATTAAAAACGATTTCGATTTTTTTCTTATTTCAATAAACATAATATAAATCAAAATGTATCATAAAATTTATTCATTTTATATAGCTCTATTAGAGCTATGAAAAGGTACTAATTAGCATATTATCTAACAGTTAAAGTCTCATTTTAAGTAGTGGTATCACAATGAACCCACTAAATTCGCCAGTTTATTAATTGAGGTAACTGCTCAATTAATAAATCAACACAACATTTCATCTATATTAAATCTTAAATGTATCAAAAAAAATATATGGCTTTCAATAATATAAACTACATCAATAATTAATTAAATTTTTTAATTTATATATTATTATGAACTCAATTTTACTATCGAACAATACGATATCAATAATTATTAATACAAACCAAATATTTTTATTAATAATTTATTATTTTTGATTTTAAAAGAAATTAATTATGATCTTAATTCTATTTTTTTGAAATAATTTTAAAATTTATTTTATATATTTACTTCAAAAGATATAGATATATAAAAAAAATTTTTTTTCGCATAAAATATTAGAGAAAAAACTTATAAGCTTTAGAATAATTTCTAAATAAATATTAAACTTAAAATTTAATTATTAAATATATGAATAATAATATAATCATTCTAAATATGCAATATATAATAATGTAATAATATAAAATATTACTTAATAAATATTGAGCACATTAAGCAGCAAATTATTAAGATTAAATAAATTATTGTTAGTCTCTAACCATGAGAGAAAATTCATGAGTAAAGTAAAAGCGTTAAAAAAGAAAGTGAACTGCAATTAGAGTACTAAAACAATCCATTCAAAATTCTATCTACGTATCTAACAAATATTCTAAAAACAATATTGATTTTAATCCGAAATGCTAATGAATTTCTCACACAAAACTTATGGTGATCACTCATACGCCATAGAAACCCGCATTTAAATAAATATAACGACTTTTGGCTACTTCGCAATAAATTGTATATGTATACTTTTTTGTTTCAATTTTTTTTCTCATATTTTTGGAACTTCCAATTATTGATTCTATACTAAATATTAATTTGTATTAAAAATAAACATTAAAGCCCTTTTGTGGGGTGTTTCAATATTGATTTCGTTAAATGACTTGTTAAAATTTGTTAATTTTATTGAAGTGGCAATTATGAATGAATTGTTAAGTTGAAAAGTGAATATTTAATTTTTATTAATTTTAATAATTTTTAATAATTTTTTTATTGTAAACAAAGTGAAGTATTTTTAATGCTATTCAGAACGGTTTTCTCTATAACAGATTGTTTTTGTTAGATTATTATATATAATAGATGAATGCAATACAGACAAGCATATGTTGCTTAAGAATTTTAAGATAGCTTTCAACCAATTAAATGAGTTTTATGTGACTAAAAATGGATACAAAGCAGGGTTAAGAGATGATACTTTTAAGATCTGTAATAAATTGTTGACCAACATTTAATAATTCAATATGAGATTGATGACACCAAAAATTTTAAGACTCTAAACAGATAAGTATACTAAAGTCAAAATTTTTAATGCTTGCGTAAAATTGGTGTTTCTTTACTGCTCTGAGACATGAGTCGTTACAAAGAAAACCTAGTGAAAACTACAATGCTTTATTAAAGTACATAAGAAGTGTTGTGTTACTAACCAGCACAACAGTAGTACTGAAGTAAAAAATTAGAAGTATGATTAAATCGGTTATGTTCTACATGAGATCTAGAATTAAATTTCTCATGTAGCTCTGAATTAAAACCGTTAACTACAAGACGACGTGGTAGATCTCAAACAACGTGCAGAATGATTTTTAATCATCAATATAAGAAAAGTGATCAATAACATAATATTAAACACTTAATTCCATATGTTCGAAATTAAAAATATATATGTTAAATTTTAAAATTTCCTATATGGAACAAATTCTACGCCCATTAAACAAATATGATATGTAGGTTATATATGTAGGTTTTTATATGAAAATATAATAATAAAAGAAAAATCTTTTCTTTAAAATTAAGTTAATTATTTTACAGCAAGTAAAACTTTTAAACCAGTTGACTGGTGATGAATATTCACTATTCTAAACTATTTAAAGAACTTTGCAATGGGTATTGCTGTAGCAAAATAATTAATTTAATTTTTGATAAAAAACTTTTCTTATATCTTATAATCGGATAATAAAACTACAATTTTTATATCTTGAATTTGTGGATGTCTATGAAAACAGTCAGTTCCTTAGAACCTATATATTATTTCAGATATCGGTACGAATTAAAAAAGATTGACAACTTGATTTTTATACATTTTTGATTTTCTTATAATATTTTTAATATTTATTAAAATATTGTATATTAGAACATATTAGAACAATTTTGGGTTATTCTGCTATACGTTTGGAACACTATAATGTGGAATTGTCTTTATGATGAAAAGGACTATTTAGAACTATTTAGAAGTTCGACGGATTCGAATAGCAAAGAAAAGATAAGGGCAAAACTTTATTTAATTTATTGAAATTTGGCTGACCAACGCTGATTCGAGTATTGCCAAGTACTCATCATTAGTGGTCTTAGGAAGTATTATATTTTAGCACAACATTTTTATATAAAAATGATGGATCACTCTACTAAACAATGGCATAAATCTAAAAATTATTTATTTTACTTTTTTAAGTGATAAGAACTATTTTTGATAATAAACTCAGAATTAAAATAAATAATTTAACTTTAAAAATATATCTCTATAAATTTTGTTATTACTCATTTGCTTTTATTGCAAAACATATTAAACAAATATCAAACAAATTTATATTTATTTTTCTTTATCACTGTAGAGTATTCAAATGAAATATTGTTTTAAAATAAATAAAAATATTTTAACAAAACAAAAAAAAACTAACAAAGTTTATATATTAAAAAATCTATATATTAAAAAAAACTAACAAAGTTTATATATTAAAAAATCTAAAAATATTTAAATTTGTTGCTAATTAAAATTTCTTCCTTATCAAAAGTTTAACAAAATTGCTACAGCACAGGTGTCAGCTGCACTCGCTCTGCTTAAAGGGACAACAACAAAATAACGAGTAAAACACGAGTCAAATATAAAAAATCACAACACAGTGAGAAACTGCACCAAACAATTTTTTCTACGGGTTGAAAAACAAAAATACAAAAACAAAATCCTCAAAATACAACACACAGAGTCAGTAGAACATTCGCTATGCTCTCATTTTTCTTCACCTATGCGCGGAAATTTTAAAAGAGGAGCGATGACACTAGAGCAAACCAATGCGGGTGGTGATGTGCATGTGCTCCATGACCTTGACAAAGAAAGTATGAAACTAATTGACCTTGTCGAAAAAAAACAGTTAATCAAAATGCAGGAAAAAATATCTTAAATATATACGTTAACAAACAAAAAAAAAACAAAAAAATAACAATAATTAAAATAAAATAAAAAATAATTTAAAAACTATTTAACTTAAATATAACTTATAGCAAAAAACTTAAAATTACACTATTTTAATTTCTTATTCAATAAAAAATACTCACCCAATATGTTTATTTCGTAATTTAATTGTATCTGATTTAGATAGTTTTTCCGACATCATGGATTCAATTTGTTCACGTGCAAAAGGCATTTTAGTTTTATAATTTTCGTTTTTTTTGTTATTTTTTAATAATAAATTTAAACTAAACTTTTTTAAAATTTAAAAAAATGTAACGACTTTATTTTCTACTTCACCACAAAGCGCCTGCAGCGTGTTGCCACAACTATTGTTTACCAGCAACTGTTTATGAATTAAAAAGAATTGCCTTGCCTTGCCTTCCGTTCAACTAACAGTTGAATTGATACACTTTCAACGAATGCTCTTGCTCGTTATTTGTTTGGTAAATAAATGACTTTGTGTTTTATTGGTCAATGCGTGTGTAATGCACGAACTGACCACTTGTCTTTAAATTCTAAAACTGAATGACGACTTCAACTCTGCAGTTTAGCATTTTTATACGATAGTCCATCATAATTTTGTTGTTATTATTTTTTAAAGCGTTTAGCGTACGTGTGTATGTGTTTGTGTGTGCACGGTTTGTGTTTGTATTTGCATACATCTTTATCTATCTGTGCCTTTTCGACTATCTGCCTAAAATTTGCCTCTTGCTCTTTTTGAGCATTTGATTTGCTTGCTGGCTTGTTAGCTTGTTAGAATTCGCGATAAGCCAGGCTACTAACATCTGTTTTTTGTTTCATTTATGCGCAATAAATCTGTAATTGTTGCTAAATACATACAAAAAAGGCTTGTTTGTTTGTGTTCACAAGTGCCTGCCATATTCCTCAATATGTGTCGGGGGTTGTTTCTGATTGCAAGCAGAAGTTTCCTCAAAGAGTGATAAGAATTTTCATTTCATATAGTTAGTCGTTTTTTAGTTTGTGTTTTTGTTTTTATTTTAATTTGTGTTTTTGTTTTTGTTTGAATTCGTTAAGCTTTACATTATATTCTTAACATGAAAATTTAGGTTCATTGAGGTTATGCACTCGGCACTGTTAATTACAGAACTGATTAAAAGAATTTTTTATTTTACAGACCTATCTATGATTTAAACATTAATAATATGTCAATAATTAAATGATTATGTTTATTTATTCTAAAAAAAAATTTTATATTGTATTATTAGTGTCAGCATTTGTTAGTTAAATATTAAATAAATATTATATAACAATTTTTAATTTAAAAAATATACACATAAAATAAATTAAAAAAATATACTATAAATGCTATAAATCACAATCACCAAATATATATCTTGCAAATATATATCTTAATAAATACATATACATATACTATGTGTATTTATTATAAAAAAACTGTTTAATAAAAAATTGTGTCCATATTAAATATAAATTAATATAATATAATTAAATTATATAAAATATAATTAAATACAAAAAAAACAATTTAGAGTAGTTATGAGTTTACTTTTTACATATTTCTATTTTTAAAAAAGGTTTATGTGAGGCTCAAATAGACTTTCTTAAAACCAAATATAACAATTTCTACCAATCAAACAAATTTAAAAATTAAATAAAATTAATATTTTTACTTTCTACAAATCACAATCATCTAATATAAAATTCTTATTAGTAAAGTCCTCAAAGGACTAGCAAAAACTAGGCTAATGAAGTACCGCAAAGATACCGAAAAGTTCGGTTAAAAATTGGAGATCTGAACCAAAATGAAAGAGATCCTCCCCGAAGTAATGTGAAAAGGGTTCCAAAAGAAAATAAGTCATTCTGAAGAGTGAGTGTTGTAGTGCGTATACATTATATTAATATGTTAGACGTCGGCCACTACATTCTAAACACGACTGGTTCGACGATACATAAAGCCTTTAATATAAAACATTGTTGTTTTAATAATAAAAATTAACAACTAAAAATTAAATTTATAATTTTCATATACCAGTGTTTCAAAATTTAAATAAAATAAAAAAAAGTTATATATATAATTAGGAATAAATGCAAAATACTAAACGCTGGGACATGAACAACGTGAATAGTAAGAAGTATCCGTGTTAAACTGTTGCTTTCTTTTATCTATGAAATTAGTCAGACCTTCTTTATCCAATAGCTTTATTTATTTTAAATATGTAAAAATGTGTAAATCTAAATACGTATAAAGGCTATGTCCACTGACTCTTCAAAATACAGTTTATATACTAAAGAGTATGTACTTAGAGCAAGCAATTATTTAACGTTTGATATCTTCTATTCACAATTAAATAATGTTACATGTCACATTTCTTAATTAATAAAAATGCATTAGTTCAAGTTGTTAAATGTTTTTTTTTATTTAAAATCTTTTTTTTTAATTTATTTTTATATATTATTATATTCTTATTATTATTTATTTTCAATTTTCTACTTTTTAAAAATCTAATTATGTAATGTATATATGTAATAACCTAATCCTTACATAGTTAATATATCTATATATTAAATTATGCTTGATGTATTAATATCATACTAATTTATAATTTACTTAAATTTAGTTAATAGAAACTGTTAAAATCGAAAACTTTACATGACAAAAATAACAATGAATAAATCATTAGTAATTATATGATAATATATATATGATATA
>NC_051846.1:77984759-78005038 GCF_002237135.1 Teleopsis dalmanni | reverse complement strand
GGTTCTCGCTCATTTTCCGGTTGAGAAGGTATATACAATTTATCTGTGCATTAAATATAAGGAAAAAATTAAGAGGCAGGACTTCTATACTTATTTTAAATGTGGTTCCTATTGTAAACGTATCAAAGTGGTCTTGAAATTAATATTCCAAACCCAAATTGTAATTGAGATTTATTTGGAGTTTACTTAAATTTTTTTTAAAACTGCCCCAAACAGTTTTTTTCGGAATTTACACTAGCTGGCAGAGTTGTTAGAACCATTTTAAAATTCTAATCTTGTGCTAGATTAGCATTGTTACCTTGAACTCATCAGTGCATCTATTGCCGTTCCTGGATATCTATTATGTGGCATATTCATAATTTTGTTGACATAATTAAGAGTAGCGTGTATTCGAACTAAGAAATAAGTACAATTATCACTTTTAACATTTCTTTTAAATAATACTATAATTTTTTATACCTCAAAAATATTTTCACAAATTTATTATAACCCTTCTTCTTATTTAAAGACGCAGATGATTTTGAATTTTTCAGAAGTTGCAATAGCCTTATTAAAGATATTTATGATTATCCATTATTTCTCATATATTTACAATATATTTTTCTTTTTGTTAATATATTATATATATGTCTTATTAAGGTAAAATTAAAATTGAATATCCTATTCTAATAGGATATAAACATAATACAGATGGCCAACACTTTAATAAAATATTTTGTATTTATATAAGGGTATTAAATAGTCAATTTTTTTGGCTTAGAAAAAAAATTAGTATCACTGTTAAATAAAAATAGATTCAGATGTTTATCCGCTCTAAGAACTGTCATTATTTTAATAACTACTACAGTTTGATAAACTGCATTTTGTTTCTTTAATTTCTCACTAATTTCGAGATATAAGAGTGTATTTTACGAATAGTGCATTCAATGTTGACTTTAAATGTTTTTTTTTTCTAGAACACGCCACATTAACTAGTCTAGCGATGCCTAATCTCAAGATTTCGATAGATGGCCTGTTGAAAATTACGTTGCTCTCGTACCTTTGCTGGAATAAGAAAATAAAGGCTGTAGAATTTGTTACCAAAACCTTTCAACGACTATGGTTATGCATTTTTGGAAACATAGCTCAATATCAGACGCGGTGACACTTGAAGTATGAATTTTATGAGGCTTTATGACTTGATAATATTATTACCCGATAAGCTAAACCAAACAAAGGCATTTACCATTTAGCATTCCCGTTTGTGTTTCTGAATGTATCTCTGAAAGTGTTTTTCATTAAAAAATTCATCCGTATCTATATTGATGACATAGGTAATTAGTTTTGGCAGTGATTAGCAGTATTCTGATAAGAATTTGTGTTGTTTGGTTTTCTTACAATTGCGAAAGTTGAAAATATGAACAAATGCTATTGTTAAACAACACAATATCGAAATGTAAATCTAAGATATACTAAAAACACGACATTACTTGTTTTTTCACTCATCCTTTCTACTTGCTAAAATAATCAACAGTAAACAAAGCGAAATTCAAACACCTTCGGAAGATACGATTTGAGAATTATTCAATAGATCCAGTAAAGAATGATTACACATATGGATTCAATAATTATACATTTTTATTACACTTATATGTTATAAATTATTGTTATATTGAATTATATATACACTATTATATTATTACCGAATTTAAATTTCAGCTGTCGTTTATATTTTACTATATTTAAATAAGAAATGTAGGCCACCTTATAGTTCTACCCAAAAATAATCTATAACTACTGCTACTAGAAATAAATTATGCTTTAAATGTACAAATAAATTATATTTTAAAAATAAATTATAAATACATTTGCCACATCCTGGGTTACAAAAAAAATCAAAAATGTGTAAAAGCATAAAATAAAATGAGTGCAATTAAATTGAAATAAAAAATCACTTATGTATGCAAAATCAAGTGCTAAAATTTGAATTATAATATGCAGGCATAAACATAAAAAATTTGAATATATACGAGAGTGAAAAATATAAAGCAGGAGGCATCTACATATATCTAACATATACCAAACGAAGCATTTTCAAGCGGCACCGAAATAAAAACCTGATAGGATATGTAATGCTAAAATAAAACACTTAAACAGTCAAAAACGCAGCAGGAGCAGCCATAAGGCAACAGCAGTGATGGTGGCAGTGGTGGTAACGGTGACGGTGGCGGCGGTGTTTTTAATACTGACGGTGGTGGGTACATACAGTGCATATATGCATTTACGCACAGTATAAGGCCCTACTCAAACAGCTGTTTTTAAATGCACAATACCAAAAGCAGACCACAAATATGAAAACTAAAAATAAAAATTAAAACAAAATTCAGCCGTTACAATGGCATAGCTGTTCAGATACAGGATATCACATGAAATTTTTATGGTAATATTCGTTATATTATCGATCGATTCAACTCTGGTACACAGACACATTCCATTTTAGCAACAATATCTTTGAGCTGAGGGTGGAATTAGTGTATGCATAAACACTGCACTGCGGTGAGGCATAAGCGATAAGTGCTAACGATGTCCCGTACCAAAAGAAAGGATACGTGGCACATTGACAATAGATAAACCAGCATATAAGCTGAATATATGATTATTTGTGCATGCATATGCATTAGCAACAACAAGAATATCTGAACACTGACGTGCTGGTGAACAATGAATCTCATTCTATGCTGTCTCGAAAGCAAAAGTATCTGAAAATTATATGTAAGCCTACAAAGTTAAATCAGCAATGCTTCTTTTTTTTAATTTTTTAACTTATTAATAAAAGATGACATTTTTTCAATGTCACGACAGGCGTGCACGCGGATATAATGTAAAAATAATACACACCATTGAACTATGAATGGAACAGTGCCATGTTGTTGCGTATCTCTTCACATAAGAGTTACCGATACAAGAGCATGCATCAATAGGAATAAAGTCAAGCAGCTGAAAAATAGAACAAATGGTACTAGTTTAATTATTATACTAAAAATACTGCACAGGCATATGTGCACCACGTAATGTATTTTAAGATTCATTAATTAATATTTTGGTGCTGTCGGTCATTATGGCTACAAATGTACTACAATGGCAGTTATGCGATATAAAATCGATATATGTTGCATTGAAATAATATATAAAACTTAAATAACATTTTTTAATAAAAACTATAAGCCTTTATTTACATCAGTTTTAAGCATAGAAATTAATATATGTATAAGAATTGTATCGATCCTTGCTATCATTGATGTAAGCAATAATAATTAATTACAATGCTTATTAATGAGAATAATTCAAAGATATCTATTTGAAAGCAATTATTTTTCATTAATTAGTTTTGTTAAAGAATTGAACATAAAACATTTTTAAGTCAATTCCTAAAAACTAGAAAATAGTAGTGTTCTGAACCACCAAAAGTTATTTTATGCCAAGAAGTAAGCCTAATCCAAAAAACGACATTCACTTTTTTATGTGAATATATTTCCAGATTTCCTCTAAACAGATATGAACAGACTTGCTTTCATATTCGGAATCAAAAAAACTTCTTACGAAATAATTTATTTGCAATTAAACAACTGATTTAATGCATATGGTGTTTGGATTTAATGATTGTTGTTAATTCCTTTATCTCCTTTAGTAATGCTCATAGGACTTCTTAGGACTTATTAAACAATCCGTGTTAAAAAACGTAAGTAATTTATACGATTATTAGAACATATACGATGTACCTATAAACGATTTTGTAAAATTATACGAAATTCTTGCATCTTGCGATTGGTAAAGGAAAGTGATATTGAAAACAGGCCTAGACAAACACATCTTGTCCTGAGTCCTGATGAACCTAAGCTCAATTCTGCTAAGAAGAAGTGTGTCTTTTAAATAAAATGAGCGAACCAAATCTGATTCAAATTACTAGTCTTTAAAAGAGTGTTGCACATTGAATTACGATTTAAGAAACAATCAGTTAAAAATTCTTGCACCGTATAAGATGTTTTACAACACTAAAAAACAACCTAAATAAAATTTAATGTGTACCCACGTTTTTAATATTATTATATGTTCAGCACAACTCCTATGTCGCAATTTAAACATGCCAAATATTTTTGTAGCGTACTTGACATATTTATTAGGAAGAGGAAATCATGTTTTAGAAACACAAAACACACATTTGCACTATGAAATTTTGCTTCTAATCCTGCTGATCCTTTCATAAATTTCAACTATTGACAAACACGCGCACATCAACACACAGATACACAAATGTTAGCATGGGTAGTAACAGCAATCCTTTAGGTCATTTATGCCTACTGCTGTTTATTTATTCTGCAAATTTTTTCATTCATAAACTACAAAAACACAAAAACATTTTGTTTTTATTTTTTTTTCTGCTTTAATTTCATTCATTTTAGCACATGCGATCCATGGCTGTATATCTTGTTTACGATCATAAGCATGTTACCAGGTCATGCATGCAAATATGTACTTGTAGATACAAGGACACAAGGTGCTTGAAACTCAAAATTACGTGTACAAAAGAGAATGGAGTCATTTCTACTTTTATTTATAGAGAACACAAGCATATTCCAGGAAGGAAGGCATAAATAAAATGCTCAGCTGTCGATCTTGTGAATTTTTAAACGTAGTGTGATAACCAAACATACAAATATAGTAAATAAATAATTAATAAGCAGCAGATATATGAAACGCATGCTATGGTAACAATATGCCGCAAGCAATTATAGTTTGTGTCAACCAAATTAATCCGATGAATATTTTAGTTGATAAAGAAAAAATAAAGTACATTATAAACGAAAGTATTGGTGGATCATTTTAAGAAGAGGTACCGGTTGTGTTTTAAATGTAAAATATTTTTTCAAATAAAAAATTATTGCCGCATAAATTCTGAAACTAAAATATATATAATAAACACCAGTACAAAGTTTTATAAAAAGGTGCGATAAATTATATTAAATAAATTTTTAACCACGTCATTAAAAATGCGTCTTTTCATCATATTAAACTCAAAATCGCCCTATGGCTTCACAATCAACATAACGTGCAAGCCAAAATCTTATGCCATAACCAACTGATTCGGTTCCTTTTTAGTTATTCCTTTCCCATATGGTCTGATATTTCTCTAGATGGAATATCTTCGCGTATACTTCGCGTAATACTTCTCGACTGTATAAACCACAGATGCAAACCTGATTGGAAATACTACGCCAAATCTTTTGTCTTTAATACTGCCATAATATCGGGCGGTTAGATAACTTTCTGTTATCATTAGCTCTTCGAGACTTCACCAGGTGCCACAACCTTCCAGCCGACAAACTGCACACCGATCACCTGCCCTCTAATCTACTACTCTCTATGATACACAAGCCTACTCAGTTCCGAACCCTCCATTTGGACAACATCCATTTTTTCGGAAAACTTATTAAGTATTGAATTTATATTTTTGATCTTACTAACAATATATACTGATCTAGCTACACATTTTATTTAGTTGTCTGCGAATTTATATTTTAGTTTCATTACTAAATCAATGTTTAGTACGTAATGAAACGTACTTTAAATATATGTCGGATATTTGCTGAAATCTGAAAACTTTTTTCGATGGCTACCACAAAAATTAAGCAATTATAATAATTTTTCTTCATTATTTATAAAACCATTTACATAAAATTAGTTACTATTAACTGCCAGCTGTCAGCTGTAAATCATTATAATTCGTTCAGATTTAAATATAACTACTAGACAAAGTTCATCTTATTTATAAACAATTTTTTGATATATTAAGTATTGGAAATATATACCTAAGTTTAGAATCTAATATTTGTATTTGGGAGATGTTGTGGAGTTTTAAATAAATTTACCTATAATTTAAATTTAAGTGCAGTGTTTTTTTCAGAGGTGTGAAATTTTGAAATCAACAAAAACAAGCAAAGCTTAAGTATATAAGTTAAATAGTTTTCATTCGGTAAATAAATATGGACACATTTTAAATACTGAAATCTGTATGTCCAATTTTCCTTAACTCTTTGTTTAAAGATATATGTTAATTCGACATTTAATTTACTTCCAATATTAATTTTATTTTTGGCACACAATTTAGTAGACTGTCCATCATAGTTTTTATATATTTGTTTTAATAACTCCTTAATTTCTCTGCCAATATTAGTATAAAGCATGATGCAATTTTATGAAAACTGAAAGACAATCAGGAGGTTTTTATCGACACATGTAATAATAAACTGTTATATCTGTATAATTAGATATTTATTTATTCAAAAAAACTCCAAGTTATTATTATTTCACAAGTTCAAAAATAACTGACAGAATTAAAATGTTAATTCTACTTTATCTGTCAACTGTCATCTTGGCAGAGTTGCCAACACCTCCCCTTTTGAGATTAAACCTCCAATGCGGTGATTCTAGGGTCTAGGTCGATGTCTAGTACGCCTTGGTCGGGTATACGGAACAACTGCCTCATTGTGCTTCTCAGTTTGAGGGATTGCAATCTCGGTTACTTTGTTGAAAGATTGATCTGGAGTCGAAACCATGTTGTTGTTAGTTATTTCGACCACATCTTTAGGTGTTGTTTCGTAGAGGCCAAATGCATCAACTAAACACTTTTCGTTGGCGATATCTTCGGAAGTACATATTTCTAAAGATAACTTATTTTCTTGATCTTTTCGGTCACCGCACTTGTTTTTAAACTTGGCATTTGGGTCTGGTAAAGACACCAGCGTTGGTTTAATTAAGTCAAGTTTAATACGGATATTTCTTTTTAGCAAAACTTCAGCTGGTGATTTACAGTCCTCATTTTGCTGATTCGGAGTTGATCGGTAAACTTGTAGAAATGTTTGAAGATTTTCAGCAGTTACCCCCTTCCCATTTAACTTTTTGAGTGCTCGCTTTAAAGTATCCACAAACCTTTCGGCTTGTCCATTTGACATGGGATAGTACGGACTGCTTCGTATATGACTAATGCCGTTTTCCGCTAAAAACTGTTGAAATTGGTGACTCACAAATTGAGTACCATTGTCTGAAACTATTGTCTTCAGTAACCCAAATCTAGCGAAAATTTCTTTCAAGCTGGAAATTGTTTGAGTTGCTGTTATAGATTTTGTTTGTATAATTTCTGGCCATTTTGAGAACGCATCGATTACGACCAAATAGTAGTATGAATCTATTGGTCCTGCATAATCAATATGGAGCCGTTCCCAAGAATCAGAAGGTTTTGGCCAAGGATGTAAAGTTGTTTTTGTGGGCATTTTAGCTGCTGCGGCACAATTTGAACAACTTTTCACCATTGCTTCAATATCGTGATCGATATTTGACCAATAAACGTAGTTCCGCGCAATGGCTTTAGTACGACCTATGCCTTGATGACCTCGGTGAATTTCTTTAAGAATGCGCTTTCGGAAAATTTGAGGTATAATAATGCGTTGTCCGAACATTAAACATCCGTCAACTATACATATGTCGTTTTTTCGGTTAAAGTAAGCTTTTAACTCACTGTTGTTGCAGTTTGATGGCCATCCTTCAGTTACATATTCGAGAATTTTAGCTAAAACCTTGTCCTTAGCTGTTTCGTAAGTAATCATTTTGCTGGTAAGCGGCAGCTTATCAAGTGAGTTATGTAAAATTTGTTTACTTTCAATTTCAAACTCTACTGCAGCGATGACATAGTCTTCTGAAGGATTGATTGTGTTATGTATGAGTCGTGATAAAACGTCTGCATACCCAAAACTGTTAGTTGAAATAAACTTTAATTCGAAGTCGTATGCAATCAGTTTAATTGCCCAACGTTGAAGTCTATTTGCTTGATGCACCTTAATTCCCGTTTTATCACCAAATATAGCTAGAAGAGGCTTATGATCTGTTTGAAGTTTGAATCTTCTCCCAAAAACCATTCTGTGAAATTTCGTAACCGCGAAAATAAGCGCAAGAGCTTCTTTTTCTATTTGGCTATATTGTTTTTCTGTGGGCGTTAGTGATCTGGACGCATGACATATTACTTTCATTGAACCGTCGTCAGCTTCATGAAAAATGCAAGCTCCGAGCCCATAGTTAGATGCATCTGCAGCGACTACTATGTTTTTTAGTGGATCGTAATGCGCTAATAATAACTCTGATGACAAAATTTGCTTGAAACCATCCAAACAGCGTTGATGAAGTTCCGTCCATTGCCACTGCTTGTTGTTTTGAAGTAGTTCGTCTAATGGTCCTCGGTATTTGCGCATGTGATTTATGAATTTTCCATAAAAATTGATAGCACCTAAAAGTGATCTAAGTTCGGATTGATTGGTTGGCGCAGGCATTGTCTTGATTGCTTCAATGTTTTTTGGATCTGGGCGAATGCCGTCTTTACTGACAATATATCCCAAGTAAGCAATTTCAGGAACTGAAAAATTGCATTTTGCGATCTTGAGTTTAAACCCGTATTGATAAATACGTTGTAGAACTTCATGTAAGTTGTTGTCATGCTCTTGTTGGTTTTTACCTGAGACAAAGATATCGTCAATGTAAGCAGCTGCGCAATCTAAACCCGCAAGCATTTTATCCATAATTTGTTGGAAAATTGCCGGAAAAGTTTTGACGCCAAAAACCATACGCTTGTATTTGAATAAACCTAGATGCGTGTTTATTGTGAGAAGTTCTTGCGATTTGCTATCAACTTCGATTTGGAGAAAAGCGTCCGAAAGGTCTATATGACTAAATACTGTTGCATTGCTAATTTTTGCAAAAATATCCTCTGGAAGCGGTAGTGGATACTTGTAAGATTCAAGCGCGTCGTTAAGACCAGTTGAGAAATCAGCGCAAATACGAATACTACCATTTGGCTTTTTGATAACTACGATTGGTGCGGCCCAGTCAGAGTAATTGATGGGTGCGATAATGTCGAGATCTTGAAGTCGCTTAATTTCTTCTTCAACCAAATGTTGAACTGCGTATGCTACCGGGCGCTTAGGTCGAAAAACAGGTTGACAGTTTGGTTTAATAATTAAATGTGCCTTAGTTTTATTACAAAGACCCATAGCATTATCGAAAAGTTCTGGAAATAATTTTTTCGGAAGAAATTTGCAATTTGACGACTTTATTGAAACATTACTTGCCTGTTTTGTTGTTGAAATTTGGCTGCAAATAGCATTAAGCGTCATATCGCTAAGTTGAAAAGCAGTTATCCAGTCCAATCCGAATACGTTCAAATCGATCGTTGTAACGAAGCACGTAAGTGTTCTAATTGTGTCTTTTAACTGCACATCACATGTAAATTTTGCGTACAATGGTAAGTTTCCAGTTGCACTTTTAGCAGATTCTGGTTGTACTTCCATTGTATTTAAAATATTTAATTTGTCGAAATTAAATTTTGAAATGATAGTTATGTCCGATGCAGTATCAAATTGCAATTTGATTCGCACATTGTTGATTTTAACGTGGACATATTTACGCTGTGAAGCTGTGATGCTGTTCGTTGTGTATATACTGTTGGATCGTGGCTGTGAAAATGTTTTTGCTTTACCATTGCTATTATTTTTGTTGTTGCTATTGCATTTTGATTTTGATAAATTTTTCGCTTTGCAATAACCTTTTTTATGGCCTATGTTGTGACAGTCTTCGCATTTATAATTTTTGTATGGGCAGTCACGCACATAATGCATTGCTCCACAAAACCAGCATGGTGTTTTCGGTTTGTGATTGTTCTTAAGCTTATTTGCTTGTACTCGATTCACCTGATTTTCACGTGATTTATTTTCTACCAGCGCTGTGTCGGATTTTAAATTAATAATACGCTGACACTCGTTTGTAAGTTTTTCCAAGTTGATAGTATCAGCTTCTGTGTCCAGTTTGGTCAATATTCGGGTTCTTATTTCGAAGTCTGCTTCCGATTTCAGCCCCAATACGAACATTAAACATTTGAACTGGTCCAGTGACAGGCTATTCAATTTAAAATTTTCACATTGTTTATTAACTTCGGCTGCGTACGTAGTATAGTCTGCATCTGGTGGTTTGGTTAACTGTAAGCAGCTATAGCGTAAGCTGAATTGTGACTTTTGGAGTCCAAACAGTTGTTTTAATTTCTCCACTGTTGTAGTGAAATTATATTCACGTGGATGCTTAGGCAAAATAAAGTCCATATATTTGTTATGCACAGTTGTACTGAGTTTCCTTAATAGTAGCCTGACCTTCGCTGCGTCATCAAGTTTGCTACCATCTACTAAAAACAAATCTTCATACCTCGTATACCACGTTTCAAATGTTAAGTTATTTTCTGGATCATAAACAAATTCCGTTAGACTCGATGCTAAAATCTCCATTGTTTGCTCCGGATTTTCTGTTTTCGGAACTGCTTTCATTTGCAAACACTCTTTGAAAAGTTCACGCATTGCTTCGGTGTCTTTCGCACGTTGGTTTTGCATTTCTTGGAAAAATAACTTGAATTCTTGTGGATTCATTTTTTTTTTGTGTACATATACTTTTCATGTAATGCAAAAAAAAATATCCTCGTCGCCACTGTTATATCTGTATAATTAGATATTTATTTATTCAAAAAAACTCCAAGTTATTATTATTTCACAAGTTCAAAAATAACTGACAGAATTAAAATGTTAATTCTACTTTATCTGTCAACTGTCATCTTGGCAGAGTTGCCAACATAAACTATTAGTCATGACTCTATTTATGGTGCCCTTGACAATGACATTTTCTATATTTTTAAACAAGTACGGTCGTATCATGCCACCAATGCATAAACACCACCAATTTTTCAGGGTGCATCGGCAGCTGATCGATTGAATTTGAATATTAATTTTTGTCTAAATGTGATCATTTTTTTTATTAACATATCTACAAAGACAAAATAAATGAAACCCATTGCCTTCTTATCTAGAACTAAGTAAACATTTTTTTCTATTAATTTAATTTAGATGTATATATAAGTGCTTTATAAAGGATGTTCTGATATCAGTGTCTACATGATGAATTCCCAAATAATCCAGTACAAAGACAGAGAACTGAAATTATTTGATTCTCAGAACTCCACTCTCTTAAAAGTAATGTGATATATTTGATGAAAAACATGTTTGCTGGGCTTCAAACTATATTTCTGTAAAATCACCAGCATAAATCATTATATAGTTTAATGGAGCGCAAAGATATAATTTATATATATAATTCATATATATAATATACATAGCAGAAGCTTGGACAATTACCAACAGTGATGAGAAGGCGTTAGGAGCATTCGAGAGAAAAATTCTTCGGAAGATCTATGGTCCCTTACGCGTTGGCGACGAGGATCGAATTAGATGGAACGATGAGCTATATGAGCTATACCGCGATATTGACATAGTTAAGCGCATAAAAAATCAGTGGCTACGCTGGCTTGGTCATGTCGTGCGAATGGAAGAAAGTGCTCCGGCTAGAAAGGTATTTGATTCGGTACCCGCAGGTTGAAAACGCGGTAGAGGACATCCGCATCTTCGGTGGAAGGACCAGGTGACCAACGATTTGGGGGTGCTCGGTACTACCAACTGGCGTCAGAAAGCAACTAATCGGGCTGACTGGCGGAGGCTACTCGACGCGGCCAAGGACGACACACGTCTGTTATGGCCAACTAATGTAATGTAATATACATAATATATATAATTCATATAATATAATTCATCAAGCAAAGAAAATGAGTATACTTAATAGAAAAATTGTATTAACTGATTATTTATCGGCATTTAAAGTGTCACATTAAACTAAAAACGTTACCTACTAAGCAAGACTCTGTATTTATAATCTGTTTAATGCGTTATTTATTTTACAGTACAGATGTAAAAACTTTTAGTTTATTACCAAAATACTGAAATCCAAATGATTTCAAATAATTTAATTTTCATTGCAGTTTATAACTCAATTTTGAATCGATTGATTCCTATAACATAACTTTTAATTTCAACATTATTTTCCATAATTTGATTGTGGAGTAATTAAAATTAAGCCAAACAGTGCCATCAAAAATTTTATCGACTTGGGTTGGATCCCAAGCATATGTTTCAAAGATTTTCCGAAATGTCTGAATTGTCGAAAAATTTGAATTAGTGCCAGTATTGTAATAAAATGCAATTTCTTTTTTGTGTAGCTATCGAGTTATATTTTATAAACGTCTGCTTATATGAAATCAAATTAAATAGATCAAATGAATTTCGGTATAATAGGCGTACAATCCAAAAATATACGAACATATGATTCTATTGCACAAGTATTTGACTTATAACAAAAATCATCAGTTATGTCGCCAAAATGGTATCACAAATCTTATATTTAATATACTATTTTATATGAACACTTTCATCTAGTTAAGGCAAAGATCACAACAGGCTCACCTACTTGTACATTATAATAACAAGGGAACTTAAAAAATTATTATATTATACGCTATAAATTCTATTAGAATAGCAAAATATTGTACAATATTAATCATACATATTTAAAATAAATGGAAATTTCGAAAAGAAAATTTGGTAGGACACGAGTACTATTTCCAAGACCACTGATGATGGATATTTGACAATACACGAAACATCTATTTGGCCAAAAATTGATTAAAATAATATAAAAAAGAATTTATGTTGTTGTAATTTACTACTTTTCGAAAAAAAACACTTTATGAAAAGAACATTTAAAAAGGAAGAACAAAACTTTGTGTTGCGACTATTTATGTAATGTTTCTTCGATTTTGTTAGATTGCAAAGATTCCTATGAAGCTAAGTGTGGTATTCGGAAAACCGGAATTAATGAGCGTATCTAGAGCAGATTTTAATATAAGCATACGAATTTACGTTGGTTAGCTGGCAGTGGCAGGCCACTTTTGCTACAACATTCCTCGCAAGAACCCTAGAAAAGAAGAGTAGAGACTAAATCCATATCTCGCCACCAACTCACGTTAGTGTGAAAAACTTCTATCAACATTTTTTTTCAATAATTCTCTATAAAATCTAGTTAAATTTCGTCAAAAGCAATACAAATTTCTTCAATATATTATAAAATATCAATATATTATAAAATATCAATATTATATATTTATATAGTTTTTCCACTATCCAGGTATCATCCATTCATTTTATGTGGATGTGGAAATTGTAGAAAAATAATTAAGAAGAAAACCTAACTTTATACATATTTCAAATGAAGAAATATTCACAAATGTATGGTGATCCATTCATACCTAAAAAATATTGCAATTTTCAGCTTCAATGGTCAAGGGCACACCACTTTTGCTTTCATTTGAAGCAAACTCTAAAATTCCAGAAAAAAAAGAAATAAATGACATTGTCAACAGAAATTTTGCACATAAAGACAATTTGTCACACCGCTGCACCACGTTAATTGTGAGAATCAACTTTGCGGTACTTGGTGGTAATAAAATTTACTCTAAAGAAATTTTTAAATTGGCTTCATTTTTACTTTCGAGTGCTGCTCTAAAGGCACAACGAAACGCTTTGAACCGCAGTATAACTTCGTTTTGTTCCTATTATTATGTGCTATAAAAGTATGTGCGAGTAAGCGCTTGCAGCAAAATGCAATAGCTACCTACAACTGCGTAACTTAAGTGTTGCAATTTGACAAGTCAATTTTTATACAATTTTCTTTACTTTCTCTTTCCAATCTGCTTTTCTTTACATTTATCTATTCAGCTAACTGAGCCTGCAGTGTCATTAGCTACGAACACATTTTTCAGCTTCAATGCAGCGGTTTATTTATTGTACGTACGAGTATATCGCTTAGGGGTATACTTCATGTCTGAAGTGGAACTCAATTTCATGATACCGTATCGATATTTGTTTGAAAAGAAAATTTGCATAACTTCTTAAACAACAAATACAAAATACAACAACAGTATTGCATTTCCAGGTAAAACTTCTGTTACGTACATTTTTATTAGGGTTCGATATACTGTTTCTACTCGAGGAAACAATAATTACGAGTAGTTCTAATCTGGGTAGCAGAATATAGCTTTGAGGCTGTATCTGCTTCTTTATAGTATTGAAATAATTTTTTATTGGTGTCAAGGTATCAATTTATGTATCATTAAAATAATTTAATTTCTTGTTTATCTTTTTTGTGGAAGAACGTGTACATTGCTTTTTTGGGATATTGGACACTATGTCCCTAGGCAGTCAATTAAAAGGTACAGAATAAAAGTAAAGCGAATTGTTATGTCAGCATGTGGCACAATAATTAAAACAGACCCTGCCAAAGGAAATCAAATTTACGTTAGAATAACATAAATGTTTGATTATCTACAAATTGCCAGAGCAAAGCTTATGTAAATTTCACTCAATTTATATTAAAATCAAATTTGATTAGGAAATGCAAATAGTAGCAAAATGTGCAAATAGTACCAATAATAAAATTTAAAAAAAAACAGTTAAAAAAATATAGTTGTGTATT
Source organism: Teleopsis dalmanni (assembly GCF_002237135.1). Lineage (NCBI taxonomy): Eukaryota > Metazoa > Arthropoda > Insecta > Diptera > Diopsidae > Teleopsis > Teleopsis dalmanni. Next base: position 77,990,560 of record NC_051846.1, on the reverse strand, counting down.
TGTTCAAATAAAAGAAATAACCTAAGGGTTTTCTTTAGATAAATAACATACAATAAGTAACTATAAAATATACAAGTATTATAATTATATACTTATTTTTATTCGTTATATTTATTGAGATCCATAAAAGGAAAAATTGAATATGCATTCAGCTAGAATTGTTTATTCTTAATGTAATTAAATGGAGACATATAGATTTCTGCCATTCTGAATGATATCTGTTTCACTTTAAATTTTCTATATATATATCTTCCAAAGCAACAAATAAACAAATCTTGAAAACTGAAAACTTAGTGTTAGTAATTTGTGTTACACAATAATAACCTGACTTCCTTTTTAAGTTTCAAACTGTGATGAATTTAGTAACCCATATTTTTATCATTCGAATTATAAAGATTAAGCATTCACTGTTAAAGTTTATTTCTAGTTTGCAATATACATTATCACAGTGTTGAGAAGCTATATCTAAGATCCTAATAGGAAAAACTAATTTAAATTGAGTTTATTTTTTAAAAAAATTAACAATTTAAACCGTACTCTTTAATGCTTATAAAGGCTAACACGATTTTAATTATCTTAGAATTTTTCCGATTGGTCATTTCAGATAATAAAGTATATGGGAATTTAAATACTTTTATTATATTTATGAGTATCTGAATTAAGAGTGATATGCATCAAAAAATTTATTTCTTTTAAAATCTAGTAGATTTGATATTAGAGAAATTAGTTTTATGATGCAAGCCTTTATTTTGATTTCTTTTATTGATAGTTTAAAGAGCTTTTTATCCGAATCTTTTTACTAAGATGGATAAATATAAAACGGTCTATTAGTATGTTTTAAAATTAATTAATATTAATATGTACTGTTATGTCGCATCTCAGTACTGAAAAAGTCTATCTCTGCTGGATTCTTGGACATAGATATATAAAAGAGAACGGTGTAGCAGTTGAGATGACTAGAAAAGTATCCGATATTGATAGAAATGGGACCGATTACTCTATACAAGCCATGATGTGTGAACGGTTAAGTAGCATACATGAATTTGTCATTATTACATATGAACTTATCGCAAAGACTCTATGGCTTAAATTAGATAGAAAAAAAAAACGAAAAATGTTTCGGTGTTAGTAAGCTCGCAATTAATTTGCTAACTGGTGTTTTAACAGCACACTGTGCTATTTAATCGATCGATCAATCGGATCGGATTATTCCTAATTACATCTGGTAGATTAAATCACATATACAAACCTGCTCTCAAACTCAATCAAAATTATAGTTTATTTTTGATTTGCTTAAATAGTTCATAGAAACGTTCGATTCCAATTAGCAATGTAGTATTTGTAACCCGTTTTGTGAAACTGTTTGCAATTTCGTTGAATTTACAGCCTTTAAATAAGAGACGACAAGAATTGAAGATTTGTTCTCTATCAGACTGTTTATGAGCATTTTTCAACTATCGATAATATTATTAGGTATGCTTGTAATAGTTTTAGCGCAACTTAGTCATTTGCTATATAACGAAAAACTACAGCTAATAATATTTCTAATACACTAAAAAACACTAAATTATTAAATTTAATATTCAATCTTAGTGACAATTCAGAATACAGTAACATAATTATCTCATATTTGTTTTCTTGACAACCGAACATATCTCTCTGCATAATGACTTCATTTCATAAATCAAATAGAAATCTTTCATTAACTATTACTTTCTCATATATCAAATAGAAATCTTTCAATAGCTATTACTTTCTCATTTCTCATTAATTTTTTTAAAGATTCAAAAAAAAAAAATTCAAATGTTTAGTTTCAATATAAGTACGAGAATTTTGTCAACAATCCTTTATTTGTAAATTGTATTGTAATATAAGGCGTTATAATCATATAAACATTTTTACTATTGATACTTCATTGTTGGGTTGAATTGTTTGAGTAAGGATAGTGAAGTAATCATGTTTAACACAGCAATATACGCAGTATAAGACCATAGGACGGCATATAGCTAGGCTTGTCCTACCCTGTTGTATCTCCTGCAATGCGTGTCTACCAGTTCTCGAGGTAAGGACACCAGAACACATGATGTGTCTTTGTCCAGGTTTGATCAGAACTAGGTTTAAGTTTCAGGGGCCACCTTTTTCAACACACTCGGCGATATCTCTAACATTAGAATTGGCCAGATTCTTGCCTTTATAAATGCCTCTGGCTGGTTCTAGCTTGACCTTCTCTCTACTACCCACTATTACGAGGTTTTTGTGAATTCAAAACGGTTTTCTTAGCTAATTGAGGAAAACTCGTTCCTCCCTCTACCACAATTAACTAACTATACACAGTATAAGCCGTTCTCGATCACTGCACATTTAATATGAAGAGGTATAAGTAGATGTATAACCTTCGATAGCAATTTAATTTAAATCGAATACTCATATGAAGTCCATATTATCAAAAAAAATATTAATTGTTAACAAAATGAAATGAATATTAATCACTGTATGATTGTCTGTGCTGTACTCAAAATGAGTCACACTCTTACTACTACTAAGTAATATATAAAGTTAAAATTTTTGACACATGGCAGTTTTTGCTCTATCCAAAACTCTGTAAAAACCTCATGACTAAATATAAGCTAAAGGCATATGTATTTGCTCGTTTAAAGTAAGAAACATTATGACATTCCTTATCAGTATAGCTGCAGCAACAGCCACAGTAAGTTACGAAAACTAAGGATAATATAAACTTCAAAAAACCATAAACTAGAAAAAGTTATGAGAACGCGATAACCTCAGTCAGTTGATAGTACTTGTTTAAGGCACAAGCTCTATATGCATAGTTATACTTACTTACATATCACTGCACACAATAATGAAGAAGCAAAAAAAGCTAACATAGCTGTTATTGTATGAACGACTTTGAGAACTTTAAGGATATTTAGAACGCAACAAAATCATATGATGTTACTGCATACGAAAATCAATAAAGAAAATGTTTAAAACAAAACAACAACAAGAATTCATTCCATATTCTACACCAATCACATGAAAATCGATAAGGTGAATTTTTATCTTAAATAAGATTTTGTGAATGAAAATATGCAGATACACAAAAACACATAAGCGAAGATTTTGTTAAAAAATTTGCTTAAGCTCTACAATTCAAAACCGAAGTTCAGCTGGAGGACAAAAAATCTGAAGAACATAACGGATTGTATTGTTGTTTTATTTGGAAAACGTGCTCGGAATTTGTAAAGAAAAAACGGCATAGCATAAAATTTATAAAGGAAAATTGCCACCTCCATACATAAATATTTCGCAAAATATGCTAAAAGCAATGACGAAAACGACTCAACTCACAGCAATGGTATTGGCGTTTGAAACCCTTTTTGACTATTTACAACACAAACGATGGAGTCAATGTAGCATATGAAATATGAAGGTTTTTAAAGGATATGCCTACTAGTATATCCGTATATCAAGTTTATCCGATTAAAAATTGTAGTAGCAATTTTTTTTCAGTATTGACTTTGACATTTTGGATTCATGTCCTTGCAAAGGGAGCCGCTGTGAAAATGAGAACATAAAATGCATAATCAAAAAATCTTGTTTCACGCATGGACGGACAATATTTGTTTCAAAGGCAAACGACACTTGCAATATTGCCAACTTGTCAAAGTATTTTGGCAAACATATCTACTTTAAAATATATGTTGTACTTATTTTTATGTGGAAAAAAAGTAAAAGTTTTTAAAAAAAATTATATAAAAATAGAGTTTTATTTTAATTCAAATTTATGTAACATTGTGACATTAATATGCAATTTCAAAGCAAAAATATTTCTAAAGTAATAAAATGCAAAAAATTAAAATTAATTTTCTATACTATGAAGGAATCATACTTCTAAAAATATTACAAAGAAATATATTTTAAATTTAAAATTGCTGTTAAGATTAAAGTTAAAATATTTGAAGAAATTTTAAGAAAACAATTTTGGTTTTATATTTTACAATGTATGTATATTTATGATTTTACGACACTTTTACAGTAATTTTTGATAATATAAAGTATTGTTTATTATTGAAAAGTATTATTATTATTTGGAAAAAATTAGGTACATATCTCTACAATAAAACTTGTTAGATAAATATATATATTCGATTATAGATAATTTTATTATTATTATGAAAAGGGATAGTATACTGCGACCTAAAAGATCTATTGTGCCCCTTAGTCGTATTAGAGTGTTTCTCCAAGTCCGAGATCTTTAATGAAAGTTAGTATAGGGCCTATCTTCCCCAGTCTTAAATCTCTATGTTTCTTGAAATATTCTCCTAGATGTCTTCCGCTTCTGCACCAGTACCGGACACTCCCCTAGCACATGGTATGCGTTTTCTCTACAGCATATAGTTGGATTGGATTCCTAATTTTGGCAGCCTTTCCTAAAAGAGTTCTCTTTGTTTTTCTTCTGTGCCATTCAAAAGAATGGATAGAGTTTCTTTCCCTAGACCACAGAAAGTTTTTAGGTCTATCATTATTGAAGCCGAGACTCTTCGTGCGAGTTTGTCTGCCATTTCATTGCGTTGAATACCAGCATTCACTGGAATCCATATTAAGTGCACCTGATTGTTCCAACCAAGTATGTTTAGCTTGGCAATGTACCTCCATACCAGTTTGAATGTTCCCTACTAGGATATGAGTGCCATTATAGCTGCCTGGCTGTCAGTCAGTATTGCAATTCTATTTTTCCAAAGAATGGATAGAATTCCTTTCCCTCGACCACAGAAAGGTTCTGGGTCTATCATTACTGAAGCCGAGTGTCTTCTTGCGAGTTTGTCTGCCATTTCATTGCATTGAATACCAGCATTCACTGGAATCCATATTAAGTGCACCTGATTGTTCCAACCAAGTATGTGTAGCTTGGCAATGCACCGCCATATCAATTTGGATGTTACCTGCTAGGATATTAGTGCCATTATAGCTGCCTGGCTGTCAGTCAATATTGCAATTCTATACTTCTGGTAGTTGTGTTCAAGGTTGAAATTGATGCATCTATCTATCGTATATATTTTCGCTTGAAAGATGGTGAAATTTCTTCCTAGTGCTTCCGAGTACGTTTTGCCTGGTCCATCTACACCAGCTTCGTCTGTATACCATGTTATCATGTTTTCCCTTATTATTTAGGTTACAGGCAAGCGTTCCCATTTCTTTTTGTTGCCAAGTTCAATTTTGAAGTTTTTTCTGATGTTATATTTTACAACCATCTTGTCTGTTGAAATTTTAGTTTCTGGGATTTGTTTAGCAAAAATATTACGTTTCTCACTATTGAGCCCATGACCCATCATCTTGTTTGTAATTACTCTTAATGCTCGCCTTTAATTGCACATGAATGTGAATAGATGTGAGTTCTAGTAGTATTTCAAATAATGACGTAGGACATGTTCGCATTGCTCCGGTTATACTTACACACGCTAGTCTCTGTAATTTGTTGAGTGTATTGATAACAAAATAATAAGTTACTTATAGCGTTTCCCAATTCACGAAATATGGTTATAGTTCTTGAATAGATAGCAGAAAGTAGTAAATAAGAAATGGAGGTGACTACATGTTATAAAGGAAAAAAAGAGTCCTTGTGCAGAAAATACTGTTAATAAGACAGTATATTTCAACTTGTTACTGTTAATTTGTTTACTGTTTCTCTTTAAAGGAGTCTAGTACTTACAACAAATTTAGAGATTAAAGAATTAAGTGTATTTCCCGCTTTTCAACGAAATGATCTTTTGTTTTTTTTTCAAATTTCGATTTTACTA
>NC_051846.1:77978486-77984659 GCF_002237135.1 Teleopsis dalmanni | reverse complement strand
TATTACGAGGTTTTTGTGAATTCAAAACGGTTTTCTTAGCTAATTGAGGAAAACTCGTTCCTCCCTCTACCACAATTAACTAACTATACACAGTATAAGCCGTTCTCGATCACTGCACATTTAATATGAAGAGGTATAAGTAGATGTATAACCTTCGATAGCAATTTAATTTAAATCGAATACTCATATGAAGTCCATATTATCAAAAAAAATATTAATTGTTAACAAAATGAAATGAATATTAATCACTGTATGATTGTCTGTGCTGTACTCAAAATGAGTCACACTCTTACTACTACTAAGTAATATATAAAGTTAAAATTTTTGACACATGGCAGTTTTTGCTCTATCCAAAACTCTGTAAAAACCTCATGACTAAATATAAGCTAAAGGCATATGTATTTGCTCGTTTAAAGTAAGAAACATTATGACATTCCTTATCAGTATAGCTGCAGCAACAGCCACAGTAAGTTACGAAAACTAAGGATAATATAAACTTCAAAAAACCATAAACTAGAAAAAGTTATGAGAACGCGATAACCTCAGTCAGTTGATAGTACTTGTTTAAGGCACAAGCTCTATATGCATAGTTATACTTACTTACATATCACTGCACACAATAATGAAGAAGCAAAAAAAGCTAACATAGCTGTTATTGTATGAACGACTTTGAGAACTTTAAGGATATTTAGAACGCAACAAAATCATATGATGTTACTGCATACGAAAATCAATAAAGAAAATGTTTAAAACAAAACAACAACAAGAATTCATTCCTTATTCTACACCAATCGCATGAAAATCGATAAGGTGAATTTTTATCTTAAATAAGATTTTGTGAATGAAAATATGCAGATACACAAAAACACATAAGCGAAGATTTTGTTAAAAAATTTGCTTAAGCTCTACAATTCAAAACCGAAGTTCAGCTGGAGGACAAAAAATCTGAAGAACATAACGGATTGTATTGTTGTTTTATTTGGAAAACGTGCTCGGAATTTGTAAAGAAAAAACGGCATAGAATAAAATTTATAAAGGAAAATTGCCACCTCCATACATAAATATTTCGCAAAATATGCTAAAAGCAATGACGAAAACGACTCAACTCACAGCAATGGTATTGGTGTTTGAAACCCTTTTTGACTATTTACAACACAAACGATGGAGTCAATGTAGCATATGAAATATGAAGGTTTTTAAAGGATATGCCTACTAGTATATCCGTATATCAAGTTTATCCGATTAAAAATTGTAGTAGCAATTTTTTTTCAGTATTGACTTTGACATTTTGGATTCATGTCCTTGCAAAGGGAGCCGCTGTGAAAATGAGAACATAAAATGCATAATCAAAAAATCTTGTTTCACGCATGGACGGACAATATTTGTTTCAAAGGCAAACGACACTTGCAATATTGCCAACTTGTCAAAGTATTTTGGCAAACATATCTACTTTAAAATATATGTTGTACTTATTTTTATGTGGAAAAAAAGTAAAAGTTTTAAAAAAAAATTATATAAAAAGAGAGTTTTATTTTAATTCAAATTTATGTAACATTGTGACATTAATATGCAATTTCAAAGCAAAAATATTTCTAAAGTAATAAAATGCAGAAAATTTAAATTAATTTTCTATACTATGAAGGAATCATACTTCTAAAAATATTACAAAGAAAAATATTTTAAATTTAAAATTGCTGTTAAGATTATAGTTAAAATATTTGAAGAAATTTTAAGAAAACAATTTTGGTTTTATATTTTACAATGTATGTATATTTATGATTTTACGACACTTTTACAGTAATTTTTGATAATATAAAGTATTGTTTATTATTGAAAAGTATTATTATTATTTGGAAAAAATTAGGTACATATCTCTACAATAAAACTTGTTAGATAAATATATATATTCGATTATAGATAATTTTATTATTATTATGAAAAGTGATAGTATACTGCGACCTAAAAGGTCTATTGTGCCCCTTAGTCGCATTAGAGTGTTTCTCCAAGTCCGAGATCTTTAATGAAAGTTAGTATAGGGCCTATCTTCCCCAGTCTTAAATCTCTATGTTTCTTGAAATATTCTCCTAGATGTCTTCCGCTTCTGCACCAGTACCGGACACTCCCCTAGCACATGGTATGCGTTTTCTCTACAGCATATAGTTGGATTGGATTCCTAATTTTGGCAGCCTTTCCTAAAAGAGTTCTCTTTGTTTTTCTTCTGTGCCATTCAAAAGAATGGATAGAGTTTCTTTCCCTAGACCACAGAAAGTTTTTAGGTCTATCATTATTGAAGCCGAGACTCTTCGTGCGAGTTTGTCTGCCATTTCATTGCGTTGAATACCAGCATTCACTGGAATCCATATTAAGTGCACCTGATTGTTCCAACCAAGTATGTTTAGCTTGGCAATGTACCTCCATACCAGTTTGAATGTTCCCTACTAGGATATGAGTGCCATTATAGCTGCCTGGCTGTCAGTCAGTATTGCAATTCTATTTTTCCAAAGAATGGATAGAATTCCTTTCCCTCGACCACAGAAAGGTTCTGGGTCTATCATTACTGAAGCCGAGTGTCTTCTTGCGAGTTTGTCTGCCATTTCATTGCATTGAATACCAGCATTCACTGGAATCCATATTAAGTGCACCTGATTGTTCCAACCAAGTATGTGTAGCTTGGCAATGCACCGCCATATCAATTTGGATGTTACCTGCTAGGATATTAGTGCCATTATAGCTGCCTGGCTGTCAGTCAATATTGCAATTCTATACTTCTGGTAGTTGTGTTCAAGGTTGAAATTGATGCATCTATCTATCGTATATATTTTCGCTTGAAAGATGGTGAAATTTCTTCCTAGTGCTTCCGAGTACGTTTTGCCTGGTCCATCTACACCAGCTTCGTCTGTATACCATGTTATCATGTTTTCCCTTATTATTTAGGTTACAGGCAAGCGTTCCCATTTCTTTTTGTTGCCAAGTTCAATTTTGAAGTTTTTTCTGATGTTATATTTTACAACCATCTTGTCTGTTGAAATTTTAGTTTCTGGGATTTGTTTAGCAAAAATATTACGTTTCTCACTATTGAGCCCATGACCCATCATCTTGTTTGTAATTACTCTTAATGCTCGCCTTTAATTGCACATGAATGTGAATAGATGTGAGTTCTAGTAGTATTTCAAATAATGACGTAGGACATGTTCGCATTGCTCCGGTTATACTTACACACGCTAGTCTCTGTAATTTGTTGAGTGTATTGATAACAAAATAATAAGTTACTTATAGCGTTTCCCAATTCACGAAATATGGTTATAGTTCTTGAATAGATAGCAGAAAGTAGTAAATAAGAAATGGAGGTGACTACATGTTATAAAGGAAAAAAAGAGTCCTTGTGCAGAAAATACTGTTAATAAGACAGTATATTTCAACTTGTTACTGTTAATTTGTTTACTGTTTCTCTTTAAAGGAGTCTAGTACTTACAACAAATTTAGAGATTAAAGAATTAAGTGTATTTCCCGCTTTTCAACGAAATGATCTTTTGTTTTTTTTTCAAATTTCGATTTTACTACTGGTATTTAGAGTTTTTAGTGTTCTATACATCATAATTAGAAATGATAACTTCTAGTATTTCTGCAAAATTAAAATTTTTAACAAACAAATATTAACAAATAGGCTAATTTAATAGATTTAAAACATACTTAAATAGATCACATTTTCTAATTGAAATTAGTCTCTAGATTTCAAATAGTCTTCTAGGCTGTGAAGCATTTTTATCAAGATGTTGTGCTAAGACAAATTTAAAGATGATAAGGCGATTATTTGTTGAAATATTTAACACAAGCTAGTTAGATACAACTTAAAACGATACAAGAAGAATTCCTTGTGATAAGTTATTATTATATTTTCAACTGTAAACACAACCGTATAGTTCAATATGAATTTTTATATCAAAGATTTAACTTTTAGTTGAATCTAAAAAGCAACAGACTTATGTCACTATAACTCTACATTAATTTTTAAGTTTGTATTTAGTTTTTAAAACTATGTTTTGTGCCATAAGCTGTGCAGAAACTATGATAAACTCTGCTTTTAATGAAAACTTGGAAGTTAATGGTATATTTAAAATTAATTCAGTATCTGTAATCTATAGTTCACTATTCACTGTTTTCAATTTGCACTTGCACTGTATTGTCGAATTTCTTATCACCCAGCGTCTAGACTTTGGCATGTTCTGAATATTAGCAGAAAACTTGTGAAATTCTTGTCTTTGATTTTAAATTCCTTATTCCATGATTTTTATATTACAAAATTAAATTTTAAATGGCATTTTTTGCGTATTTTGCAATTTTAATATCATAATTAAAAAACATAAATATAGATACTGGGTTATACAATGTGCCTTTTTTTAAAACAAAAATTAAAATATCTTAAAAGGAGATAAAAATATTTTCAATGCTATAAGGAAAAAATATTATGCCACCAATAAAGTCATATTCAGCCACAGATGCACTTTTCAAGTCTAATTTCCAATCATTCTACAAAAAAAGTATAGAAATTTTAATGACTCTACTGCCGAAAAATCTACTGATAAGTGAATTTTTTAAAAAAAAGTTTTTGCTATTAAGTAGTTAGTATTAGAATTTCCACATTAACACACTCCATTGTAATATCCCTAATGAAAATCATATCTCACGATCTTCAATTTTAATTCTCTATGCCTGTAAGTCATACCAACCATCTATATACAGTACTCGGGCGAAAATGTGAACAAGCAGTTATGGCAGGGACTCTATTAATCTACATTTCAAATGACTTGAAAATCTTTAAGAACTTATTCCGTGCATGTTCCAATTGCTCCACCTATCAAGAAATAATAAATATCACTTTTTTTTTAATAATTGCTCTACTACGTACATAATAATTTTAAAATTAATTAATATTTACTAATTTATTTAATATTTTGATGAGTTCATTTGACTATTAAGTTTCATCCATAATTGTTATCCTAGCACTTTATTTTATTGTTGCTTCGGTTTCTTTTATGTTTTGTTTTGTTAACTCTATTGCCTAACCGTCCTGCTATTTCTCATTTATCTCACGTTTTTGGCATGTTTTGCCAAGTTGTGTAATAGTAAATATTGTTATGTTGTGTCGGCATTTTTTCTAATAGAGCCGTAATCGCCGCCATATTTACCTAAAATCTTACAAAGAAAGTCTTTTACAATATAACATACGTCAACATATAAACATAAATACTTTTATATGTGTAACCAACACAAACATTATACAAAGTTTATGCTCATAAACGCTTTGATGTACGCTACAGAATTGGTAAGTCATCTTGGTTGTTAAGATACCAAATTTATGTTAAATGCTTGTTGTAGTATTATTAATTTTTATTTAATTCTATAATAGTAACAATATTATAGAAATACATGTTAGTATGAGACAAAAACTATTTTTGCATATAGTTTTGCTATAATATTTATATCAATTCAAAGTTTACTATATAGCACATTTGTGTCAATAATACTAAACATAATTAAAAATGTTTGTCACAACAAATTCGTGTATATTAAAATAATATAGTTATTTTCGATATTATTAAAATTTTGAATAAATATTTTTAATGGAGGAAGCTGGAACAATGCAATAAACTACAATATGTTTGGGCTTTAAACATTTTTCATTAATTATTTGGTATTAATTAATTTAAGCAAAACATACATCTACATGGCAATTCTGGTAAATATCGTTAAAAGTCTTTCGTAAGATCTTTGTAAGATTGGCCAAAAGACCATTTGCTATTCTGGCACAAAAGTTTTTCAAGATAAGTTTTATTATTTATCGCTACCGCATCCAAGAGATGGAAAATTGTGATGAAAATCCGCAAGGTCTATGTTCTATTATTATTATTATTTATACGAAAGTAATTATTTACTAAATATAACTCATGTCATAAAAAAGGTAGCATTTATTGCTGCATTAACATTGTTTGCAGTGGTAAAAAAAACGAACTAGTTTTAAAATTATAGCTTAAATATATACAAATAAATAAATAAATGAATAAAAGAATAAATTAATGTTAAATATATACAAATAAATATAAAACTTTATACACCTAAAAAAATATATATTGTATATAAATATATAAAATATATATTTAGAAAGGTTTATAAAG
>NC_051846.1:77965254-77978386 GCF_002237135.1 Teleopsis dalmanni | reverse complement strand
ATATATTTTTCTTATATATTTAGTTATAGAGGACGTCCAAATTATTACAACCGTAACTATTCTGTTGGTGGAGGTTATAATCGTGGATACCGAGGTGGTAATAACTACCGTAATCGCACTAATAATCGCATGGGTGGTACAAATGGTAAACATTTTCTTTTAAATATTTTATTCATTTTTGTTAATTTGTATTTTTTTTTTAGATATGGGTAACTCGAATGAAAATAATGCTGCACCAGCAAATGACAACAATGCAGCTGCTAATTTAAAGAGTCAACAACCACAAACACCAATTGCAACCGGTACAGCCACAAATCCATCAAGCGCTATTTCCTCTGCAACAAAAAAGACAGTTGCACAAGAAATAAACACCCAAGCGCATATGACGCCGGTATTAGCTGGTAAATAATTTTTTTTATCTGTTCTTTATTTTGTTCTTTTTTTGCGTAAAGCAAATATTTATTACAAAAACCATATTTTATTTATATATGGCATTGTTACATTTCACAATACGTGATTCAACTCTACTTTCTTAAGTTTTTGCTTTTGTACATGTTTTTGTACTTGTGGGTTTCCAACCTTCTGGTGCAAGAAGGCAAGATAAAGACTGACGTTTTTGTTAAAAATTCTTTAATTTTAAATTTTCTTTCATAGCAGATTTATTGTGAAAATTGTCGCATTATTGCAAAAATTATTGCATATTGCATATTGCATTGTCTCACAAGTTTGCATATTTCAATTAAATTTCACACTTTATTATACGGTCTATCACTTAAATTAATATTTCATTACTTTATTAAAAGTTTTTTTTGTTTTTGTTTATGTTTTCGTTTTCATAAAAGTCTATGTTTTTTAAAGTATTCTTTCCCAAGCAGTTTATATGTGATATAGTCACTTTTATTGTGTAAACAATGTAATAAACAAAATTTTATTTTTAATGAAAAATTTATAAGTAATTTTCAAACTGTTTCTTTATTCAAAGAAATAGGAAAAAGCATATATCATTATTATCATTAATTGTAAAACATCTACTTCATCTTCTTTATATAAATTGGTAAGGAATTAAAAATATTAATGAGCAAATATACATTTTATATGTATACTATAGGGTGCGATTTTAGAATGATAACGTTTCGGATTTTACGGGAACAATATAGCATTTAGCCGAACAAATCTTTTATAAATCAATTTTTTTGTTAAAACCAGGGATGTTTTAAATAAATGTTCTGATTTTTAATCAAGTAAATACTTAATTCTAAATTATTTAATTTGATTTTTAACTTCTTTTTGTTGAAAAGAACCTTAATTCTTAATATAAACTATTGGTTTCAATAGAGAGGTTTTTTTTTTCTCGAACAGTAATTAAATTATTTATTTAAAATAATACTAATGTTTATATTAACTGCTTTTTTCCTTTTCTAGGTCAATAATATTTGCGAGCTTATGAATTTAAAAAATTATTGTTGTAAATAACAGCAATAAAGAAAAAATAAAAAATACTTTTGAGCTAAATGTATTTTTAACTGTTGACGTCCTTCTCTCCCATCTGAAAAATAAACACATTATATTGCAAAATAAAAAAAAAAAAAATTAATAAACGATATGGAAAACTACAATGGAAGGTGGTATCCAACTACCATTAACTGGCGCAAAAACAACGATAGAGGAACTGCAACAAATTGAAAATTGAATATATTATTACATAAAAGATTATAAAAAGTTCAAATTAGAAAAAAAAATCCCACATAAAAAGTTGTAAAAGTTAAGAGTTATATATATATAAATAGAGCATAGAGGAGCAAACTTTAATTGAATTAAAATACAGAAGAAATACAAAAAGCATTTAAAAAATATTTAAGAAACGACTTTTCATAGATTTATCTATATATATACGTATACTAACTATATGTTGAGCTGAAGTACGAATTATTTTAATATTGTATTAGAGATGCGGGGGGAAAATTTATTACAAAGAGAGACACATTGAGAGAGAGAGAGAGAGGCATAAAGAGAGAGAAAGAGTAAGTAAATTTTAAGTTAATGAAGTGTGAGCAAAAATTACAGTTGGTATTTTAAAAGTATTGTATATGCCAATGAAAAAAATTGTTAAATCAAATAATTGAATATTATTAATTACCTAATAAATTAATAAAACCTATAAAGCTAACCATAAAGATTCTAACAATTTTATGTTCGCATATTTGTTGCGAGTGTGTTTACATTGGTAGTTCGCTCTCTTAAATAAATAAATTTTTAACTCATATAATCCATAAATTGTAAACAAAAAAAAAAAACGTAGAAATTTAGATGTAAACTATAAGTGTACGTTTTATTAATGTTTCTTGGTTTTAAAAGAGAAGGGGAAATAAGAGGAAATGATCTAAAAAAAAAACAAAAAATAATAGAAACAAACTTTTGCCGTTGTAGCTAAAAAATAACTAATTTAAAACAAAATATTTATTTTATTATTATGAAAAGTGAGCGCCTAAAATATATGAAAAATTAAAAATAATAAAACAAAAAAGATTTGAAATTAACTTTAGACAAATTGTAAGTACTCAAATTTTGTATGAAAAGTGAGAATAAATTAAATTTCATTAAAACAATTTTTTTTGTTTAATAACTCCTCTATAACTCTAATTAATCTTCAAATATATTTATATATATTTTTAGAAAACGATACATTTTAAATAAAGTCTTATATTGTAAATGTGCTCACTATCATCCACACAATATGCAAACACATACAAACAAGTAACCACGAAATTAAAAAAAATGTATTTGAAACAAAAAAATTTGAAAAAAAAAAGAAATGAAAATCAATACAAACATTTAAAAGATTTATTAAATAAATTAAAATAAAACAAATATTTGTAATGCAAAAATGAAATTTACTCTTTTATTTGAAAAATGTTTGTAAAAAAAAAACTAGAAAAAAAATGCAAGATACAAAATCTATAAAAACTGTAAGTGAATATTAGAATTATGAGAAGCAAATTAAAATGAATTTGTTATAACAAACAAAAACAAAAAAAATAAAACTAAAAAAGGAATTTTATAAAGGCAAAATAAAAACAAAAATAAACAGAAAATAATTTTGCGAAAATATCATTAATTTAGACTTAAAGAGAAATGAGAATTAAAACATTTGCTTTTACTAAATAAAGCAAAGCAAAAAAATTAAAAATAAAAAAAGAATTAAAACTAATTTAGTGAAAAAGATTTTTGCATGAAAATTAATATGCAAACATAAAAAAAAAAAATACATAAATCTATTTATACGCATAATATACATACAAAATATAAGAAATAAAACCAATTTTTAAATTCTTACCAATAATAGTAAGTTCGTTGAAATAGTTTCAAAAAGATTGATTTCTTTATTGTTATATAATTAAATAAATACAAAAATAATATATTAAAGTGACAGAAGTATTTAATAAACAAAATTTAAAGTTGTAAGTTTGTATGGTAATTTTTGACGAATTTGTTTCAAAGCAACCAAATTATAAAAAAAAAAATAATTAGTTTTATAACAGAAATTACTTTTTTACATTAAAACCTAAAGGATTATACATGAAAATAATTTTTATTAGTTTACTTTTGTTGCCTGAACTTACACAATAGATAATGTGATCACTTTATTAAATTTAATTTATTTTACTAAGTATTTTTTGTGGGTTCAATATCACTTTAAATTAATTGTAAAAAAATATCACTGATCTCGTTGTTGTTGTGAGAACCTATGAGAACCTAAAAGCAGATAACACGAAAGGCTTTACAAGACGAATACATAGGTACTGATCTCGTTAATTTTTCTTAACTCTATCATAATTGAGGTTAGGTTAAAATATCAGTTGGTCTAATTTAGTTCTTCACTGAAACAAGTAACCTTAAATGTTACTTATGAAACCATTTCCGTATGATGTTCTTAATCTAAGCAATGTACAAATCTGTCAGAGAGTTTCTTATACATGTTCGCCTAAGACGCTTGCTCTGCTTCTAGCTAGAGCTGGAAATCTCAGAAGAGGCGTTCTTATTTGTTACACATCTTCACAATTCTTACAATACTTATAGAAGGAGCGTAACTAACTGGCTGACTGATATGTCTATTAAATTTTTACTATATATATAAATAATATAATATATATAGGTAATAATATAGGCTATTATTATTGCCCACTCCTCCATTCTTTCATTATACTCATTATCCTGCTGTTTACTATATTTCTATATCATAAAGTATGATAAAGTTCTTGCAATTAAAGAAAAAAATCAATTATTTTGGAAAGATTAGTTTACGTGAAACGGAAAGGTTGGGACTTTAGTTCGGACAAGGGAATTTTGATTAGGCTATACGAATTTTTATGTCACCTAAGGGAATTTTGTTTCGTCGACTAGGTGAATTTTAACTTGCCCATATGAATATTATGTCGTTTAGATCAGTTATTTAACGTGAACATGTAAGAACTAAGCCAGTATGGCTGTATGACAAGACTTGATATTATATTGGCTTAGAAATGTTCTTATTAAATATTGCTGGTCGTAACTTTCGTTGAAATATAAAAAAATAAGAGTGCTAACAATAAAAATATATTATTAATCTCATTTTAGTTTTTTAAAAATCTTTCAAATCTATATTAATTGTGTAACAGTACATCTGCTCTATGGGAGTCTAAAATTCTAATCATTACTTATCTACATTAATAAATTTCTTAAAAGACTTATACGTAAATAATGGATATATGAGTTAATGGATATATTTAGGTGGTAGCAAAAATTTTTAACAGGTCGTTACTTCAGTGTATACTATTATTAGTTCCTTGACGATTTTATACAAATATAATTAAGAATACTGTTTTATGCATTAGGGTTCCTAGTTAGAGCACTGGGTTTGTGGATTATTCTTATATTAACTGCTAACGAAAGATCTCAGAAAGTATTTAGAAAGATTTCTTACAGGATATACCTATATAACAATTTTTTATTGAAATACAATGGAAGTGATATAAATTAATAGTTTATTTAAATAATATATTCAATCAGAATTTAGAGACTCAGTTGTGTTCTGATGGAGATTTTATTCTAATATAAACTCCCTTAGCAGTTTATGTGTGAAAATTAAAAGAATAATTTTGTCAGCACTTATCGATTATCAGATTCGAAAAATACATTAAAGACCGTGCATTGAAATTGTTCAATATAATTGACAGTCACAATAATCCAACACTCAGCCTCCTGAAAATACACCGAAATCTGATAAACACAGGCAGATACAAAGACATCAGATCCATCATATTATAAAGCCTCGTATTCAGTTATTCTTAGTGTGACTCAAAACTGTCCACAGATAAAATAGAGTTTAGGTGTTGTATCACCAACTCAGACATCTGCATATCAATATATATATGACTTTCAGATCAAAATCAAAGCTAGAATGTTTTATATGAATACTTTCATTTAATAATCACATCGAGTAAAAATTGTTAAAGCTATTTCTATCTTATGTAGTAAACAATTATCTTTTTTTACAATGTTAAAAAATAAAGAGGTTTTTTCGAACAGTAGTGAACTACAACAACAAAAATTTTATTTTTTTATATTATTTGGATTAATTGAATTTTTGGCTGACCATACAGCTGTTTAGAGTATTGCCAAATATCCATCATGAATGGTCTTGGAAATAATTCTTATATTTAATTATTCGTAAATAATTATTTGTTTTTTTTTTAAACTGCAAGTTCCAGGACTCGGCCTCGGGTTAAAAATGTTAAAAAATAATAAACAAATACCAAACAGTGATTATATAATTCTTCAAAATGTTTTCTATTTTTATGAGTGTTTTTAAATTTTACTTTATATTATTATTTATTTATAGTGATGTGATTTTTTTTATTACTTTTATTACGTTATAATCGGATGAATTTTGAGAAACAATCTGTTTAAAATTTAAATTTTTAATGATCATATATTACCGAAATTATATTCCTTTTTTATTATTCTCCACATAACAGGGCAGAAATACTTAAATAATTTAATATTAAATATTATTTAATATTAATTGGAAAAGTTATTTATTTAATAAATTTAAATATTATTTATTTTCTCATGATCATTCTTTATGGTATTGTGTCCAAAATTGTTATAATTTACTTATATTAAATGGGAATAAATCAAAAATGTTTATATCGTAAATAGATTTTAAAATTGGTTGTAAGATTTGAAATAATTATTTTTTTTTTATGAGGAATATAAGTTCTATTATAACTATCAGTAATAGTCCTTCGACTTTAAATAGTTCATTAAAATTATTTATTATAATAATATTTTTTTTTTAAATAACTACAAAAAATAACTGGTTTGGTTGTGGAGACTACATTATTCGTCAAAGATTTTAATAAAGTGATTTAATAATTAGTTTCATTCAGGTTAAAAGTTATTTAAAAATTTTAGCTTTTAAAAATTTTCACTTTTATAAACTTTAACATTAACATTAACTTTAATATGTTTAATTTTTGTTAAAATCTGAATTAATTTTTAATTGTTCTAAGAAAAAATTGTAATCCAAAGGAAAAATATTACTTCTAAAGCCACTAACGCTTGTAATAAGAATGAGATAATACACATAAATAAATGCAAAACTAAATATGGAACCATATATTCAGATTTATATTATATAGAAAGTAAAACTAAACAAAAAAAAAAGAAATAAATTTTAAAATATTTTATGAATGGAATTTTATTGTTTGAATTTTTATTTATTTTTAGTGAAAAAATATAAAGCAATATAGGCAAACAGGACAAAGGAAATGGGGTGGGAACCTTGCCCACGTATAACATTTCCTAATAAAAAGAATAGGATTAAGCAAGTTTCCGGCTTGTTCAGAATTACCCCTCAATTTCTCGATTTCATTGCTCGTTTTTGTTCGTCAGTTTTTATAAAGGAGAATTTTCCAAATGTGGCCCACTCTGATCCACTTTCTGGATATGCCCATAAATATTAGATTGGGTTTAAAAAATATTAAATATTATTAGTGAAATTATAGCTTTGTTTAGGAATATAGATACACTGTGTTAGTACCGGCTATTAGAGTTACAAGGGACATCTGATTAATAAAAATTAATAAAAATCATCAGAAAAAAATGCTGTAACCGTTTTATGAAATGCAGTTCGTACTCCACTACATTATAACATAAGTAATATATTTATAATTATTTATTTAAGTAATAGGCTATTAAACCACCACGACCCAAAAGTTCAATTGTGCGTCTAAAGGCCCAACTAGGACAATTTTAGACTATTCATCTTGTTATTGTTGTGGGCTTAATTTTACCTTGACTTGGGACTAATATCCCGCATCCAAGGTAATCGAGTCTACGTCTTGTCACCGCTGGGCAGTTGCATAGAACATGTTCTGATGTTTCCTTTTCCTCATGACAGAGTCGACAGGAGTCACTTTCTACCACACCTATAATTTTCATGTGGTAATTAAGTCTACAGTGTCCTGTAAGAAGTTCAGTGTAGATTATATTTATAATATAATTTAAATCAATATTGTTAGTACAATTTATCAAAAAAAAAAATTCCGCAGTAAGGCAGGCTCTTTATGTACAATGCCTCTCTATATTTTGCAGTCCTATTGAATATAAAATAAATATCTATCAGATAAAAAAGAAGGCATTTATTTTATATAAATCATCTAGACAATTATAGCTAAACGTTATGATCGGTATTTCTAGAACAAATAGACTAATTTTTCAGCTAAAGGCCGGTAGTTCGTTATTAAAGGCGAGAATAAAGTTTTGATGAAACTTGCGTTCGGATATGTGAATATCTGACTCCACACAATCTTAAAACTAAGATTTATTATAGATTCATTTCCAATTTCATGGTCAATGAAAGCATGTAGTTCAATTGAAACTGTTACACTAATACCAATTGTTTTCTTGAGAACTAAAGAAATACTCCGATAACGACAGTATAGGAAATCTGATAAGGAATGTAGGATAAACTATTATCTATACATATAAAACCTTGTTGGTTTTATAGAGAATACAATGAAATCTCAAAAAACGTATTTTTTCGACACTGCTGCACAAATGAAAGTTACTTAGTTTTGTAAATTAGGTTCGATTCCTGTATTCACTTTATGAATCCATGAATGGAGCACAATAATGTTTCTATAGGCCTTGAAAGTGGAAAGTATTTGTTTGTAAAGGAAAAAGGAAAAAGATATGTACGTGTTGTGATTGAATTATGTGATTGAATCATTACAAATGAATACCCAAGAAATGGGTGGTTATCTTCAAAAATGGTTGTACTAGCTTAGTTAAACATTGCTTTGTATAGTTAGAAGTTAGATATAGTGCCAGCATAGTTGAAAACGTCAAAACAGTATATGAATTGGACAATCATTGAGTAAGAATCATGGAGCTTACTAAGTCTTTGAGTATATGACTGTATTTGGAACGCTACTTCTCTGTTGCAATAAATTACGGTATTTGAAATACTACCTCTCTCATATAATGAAATGAGAAATAAGAAATAAGTAAGGTTAAATGGATATATAGAGATGCGGGTAAAAAATCTAAATGAATCACAATTTCATTTTCATATCTAATAAATAGCACGTAAATAATTATTATGTTTTAAATGAAGCGTTAAGTCTAAGATGTACCTACAATCACACACTAGCATCATAAATGCAGAGTTTAATTATAATACATTATTATATATAAAGTCTTTCTTTCTTTCAAAATTTTTAATTTTGTAAATTAACAAAAATAAAAAACAATGCAATTTTTTTCTTAAATGTTACTTATCGCGTTGGCAATTGGTTGGTGACATTTTAACCGTTAGAGTTGATAAATGCATTTCTTATCAAACAACCGAATGCATGGAAGATCAGGTTAGAACTGCATATAGATTAGCACAATATTTCTTCGTATAAAAACTCATGGAAATCAATAAAGATCGCACACTTTATTCTAGAGAGTCAAAGCATTAATTGAATTAAGCCAGACATGTTGGACTTAAGTGGTAAAAATGTTGTTTATGTGGGTGGATTCAGTGGAGTTGGCTATCAGGTTTGCCGTATTCTGATGCAGAAGAAGATCAGTGTATGCATCTACATTTCAAAGTGATTATCGGAACGAATTGAAAATATAATTGTTTTTCTATTACAGCATTTATTTGTCTGCAGTCGCATGGAAAATATGGAATTATTAAAGGTATTGCAGGATATTGCACCTACGGTTAATGTAGTTTTTGTAGGTGTTAATATTTTGAATCGAGTAAGCATTGAGAAGGCTGTTGCGCAAATAGTTGGAGTAGTAAAACATATTGATGTCTTAATAAATGGTGTTGGTGCTTTGGCTGATAAGGATGTTGAGACCACAATTGGTCTTAATTTGGTAACAGCATTTTCCAACACTTATTTATAAACAATATTGAGTATTCATTTTTTTATATCACACAGGCTGGCTTAATTAACACCACATTTGCTTGTTTGCCTTACATGGATAAAACTCAAATGGGTCATGGCGGTGTTGTGGTGAATATTGCTTCAGTATTTGGCTTAGAACCTGCTACCCCATTTGCGGTATATGCCGCTGCTAAGCATGGTGTAGTTGGATTTACGCGTTCTATGGGCGAATCGCATTACTATCAGAAAACAGGTGTTTGCTTCGTTTGCGTCTGTCCTGGTCTCACTTCAACAGAATGGATGGTTAATTTACGTGAAAATGTAACTTGGGAGCATCATTCAGATGAATGGTTGAATCTTGTAAGTGATTCTAAACATCAGACTCCAGAAGAATGTGCTAATGGTGTAGTCAAAGCTGTAGAAGTGATGAAAAATGGTGGTGTCTATATTTGTCAATCCGGACAAATTAAGGAAGTTCAGCCTACAACTTATTGGCATATGCAATAACATAATTATAGAAAAAGTTGTATGATTTTAAATAAATGGTGATGAATTAATTATTGCATTGGGCTATATCACTATTTTTAGTTATGTTCAAAATTTAAATAAAGTCAAATAAGTTACTTCTGATATTTAATACAAACATGTGCTGTTTATTAATATAAATCAATAAATAAGTCTGAGGCACGAAAAAAATTCAGTTTATACATAAACATATTGTCAGGAGAATCTAAACTGCGTTTTGCTGACTTTTAGAATCACTCTCATTTCATAGTTACTAGATGTGAAAAATTATTGCTGTGATCCAACAACAGATCGTAGATCTTCCGTAGATCGGTAACTACAAAGAATTGTACGGATTTGTTGGCCTTAACTTATATTAAATTCCGATCTGTTGGCTCGCGTACAATTCAAATACAAGAAACAAAAAAATTCGGCTAGGCAAGTGTTGGGGCAAAACCATATCGGCCAGGTGTTCCAGCCTTAACTTGCAGAAAACAATAGACCACGAGCTAAGTATAGACTATTTCTAGAATTATATCATTTTCCATTTATATAAAAAATAAAAACGAACTTACAAATGATGTTTTGTGTGATTGATTTGTACCGTGCATTAGTTAAGTTTTTGATTCTAGATAATAAATTTGTTACCATTCTCACTAAGTCACACTTGCAGTTGTGTTTTTCAATAATTTATAAAAAAATTTGTAATTTCTAATACAAATTATAATTATATCATAAGAAAGTACATTTCGGAAGTTCGTTTCTCTCTAGATCTTTCAAAATATACATGTTTGATCCCTTTGGACGTTCTTTATTAACTATCGTTTTGATTTCAGTTTATAGTTGAGGAACCAGATTACAGCTATCATTACATATTTGTATGTAATTTGTACATTTACGATTTTTAAAAACCATATTATACACTTTCTTGAATCTGATTGTTCTACATCGGCAAAAATGAACAGTCAAAATGCTTTAGGTGTGGCAATCGCAATCTGTCACATATGTTTTCAAAGTTGCAGAATTGTATTCTGAAGTCCTCAGGTTTTGAACATTAAGTTCTTCTTATAATTAGAGTTGGACTTCTCGTTTACAAGAATGGGGAAACAACACATTTTACAGCACCGACGATAAATAAAGAGTTTTAAAGAATAGCCAATTACAAAATCAGGAACTTATAACGAAATACTTTTTGAGTTCGTTTTGTTGGTTTTTAACATTAAAGACGAATTATATAGTTAAGATTTTCTAATGTACTTATTCAAAAATAAATTGTATTTATTTCACCAAAAATTATTTCCATATCTTATATAAAAATCCATATATTAACAAAATAAATTATTTTATATAAATCATTCAAAGGTCGGAGTCCACACTACAGGAAATTCCAATTCCTTCAATGTACCCAAATCAATTAACCAGACAGAACCATTTTTACCAGACTCAACAGCTTTAACTAAGCCTTTAGCACATTCCGTAGCTGTTTGTTTCTTAGCTTCGGCAAACCGCTTGAGCATGGGTTCACACTTTTCAAAAGTTGGATTGTTGTATGCAACTCCTAATAAATTGGTTTCTGTGAAACCGGGGCATATTGTAATAAAGCCTATACCAGTAGTATGATAATAGAATGGATTCTGAAAAACATGAAAAAATCAGAAATGGACGCGATTATTAAAATCTATTAAAACTTACCGCTAAGCCACGGGTAAAAGCGCTAACTCCAAATTTACTTGCTGAATATACGGCATACATGCCAGCTGGTTCTATGCCAGCTACAGAGGATATATTAACAATAAGTCCACCTTTGCCATTATTTAATTTACTCATATATTTCATAGCAGTTAATGTACTGTGTATTAGCCCCAACTAAGTGTTGAAATATTAAGAAATAGTTCTTATGAAAAGATTTTATGACTTACTAAATTAATTTGTATAGTCAGTTCGATAAGACTATCATTCATAATGCCACACCCATTCACTATCACATCAAAGTGATCTATTTTATTTGCAGCTTCATTGTATGCTGCTTCAATGCTATTTTTATCGGTAATATCCATTTTTATATAAAAAACATTAGATGCCGTATAGGTGCTCCTCAAATTCTCCAGCACAGCTGCATTTTCGTGCAAATCAAAAATCGCCAAATTCTTTTAAAAAAATATGTCAAGAGTTACTTTCTTATAAATAATTCTTGGCGTATATAATACCTTTATGCCTTTCTGTAGAAATTCTTCAATACATTTGGAACCAATACCACCGAAGCCACCCAAATAAACAACATTCTTGCCACTTAAATCCATTTTGTAATATCGCTAGAGCAATTAGTCGATGCAAAAGTTAACCAACGTATAATCGCACTGCCTACCACTTAAGAAATATTTTGGTAAATTTTATGTTATTTGTGCAAAAATATATTATCTTGTTTTGGAGAGCTTGAGTTTAGCATTGACTTCTGATAAGCTTTGAAAAGCTACATACTACAGAATAACCAAATATATCAAAATATTTGTAATTTATTTAAATGATCAACTCAGTGATCTGTGTTTTCCGGCAGTATTATTGGTTTCTTAGAGCGCAATAAATACGAACTATATATATTATGTATAGAGTGTTAGAAAATTTATAACTTATTATTTATATATTCAGTGTTTTGGTATGATAAAGACGTTATTTATATTACTCCTACTTCTATTCGATTTTAAATGCTGTATAAGCAATATGAAGAATCTAGAATTTTGTAGATTAAGAATTTAAGCTGCCGTTGAACAGTACATGTGGCGTGACTAGTTTAATCTAATGTTGGAAACGATGATCCGTGCAGCAAATTTAAACCGCACTGGCACAACATTCTACAAAAGTGTGTTGCTGGCCTATACACCCGCACCGTCAGTGTGGCATTTTCCAATTTAGAAAAACAAGCGAATCAAATGGATCTTGCCGTTAATGAAGACAAAATAAAGTTAATAACCAAGTTGTAAAAGACTTTGTTTATTTGAGAACCAGCGTAAACACCAATACTAACGTCAGCCTCGAGATTCAACAAAGAATCTCTATTGGCAATAGATATTATTTCGGGTTAAAAAGCCAATTGATAACTAAAGCAGTCTCTCGACAAACATAAATCAAAAATCACGCTCTATAAGTTTCTTATCATTTTTCTCCTGCTGTATGATATAGAAACTTAGACAATTACCAACAGTGAT
>NC_051846.1:77944470-77965154 GCF_002237135.1 Teleopsis dalmanni | reverse complement strand
TTCGAAAATTCTTAGTCATTGCGACGATAGTTCACTAAAAGAGATTATATCGTTTCCAAATGATATTAGTCTGTCTAAAAATTTTAAAAACCTCATCGAATCTGTAGTAACGAACCCGAAAAATCGTTTGAGTTATGTGAATATAACACAACATCCTTTCTTCAGTTCTGTTAAGTGGGAAACATTGCGATCACAAGTTCCACCAATAATACCTACAGTCAAAAGTGATGATGATGTGTCCAATTTCGAAGATCCAAGCCGTAGCAAAAAGGGACGTTCTGATACATTTGTAAAACCAACAACACTGGCGACAATGAAATCGAACGATTTTTCTGGTAAAGATTTACCATTCATTGGTTATAGTTTTGTGCATATGGAGAAATCGAGCAACACAGATGATAATGCTTTTGTTGTGAATGATACAAGATTAGCTAAATTGAATACTAAATTGAGAGATTTAGAGATTAAATTGAAAGATCGTATGGAAGAAATAAGTAAACTTAGAAAGGAGTTAATTCAAAGCGAACACAAAACCCAGGAATCGCATAGTCAGTCAAAATGTTTGCAAGAAGCGAAAATTGAGTTAGCAAAAATGAAGAAGATTATTACTGATAAAACAGCTGAAGTGGCCGCTTGTAAGAAGCAAATGAAAACCCTACAAAGTACTGTAAAGGTTGAAGAGGAAATGTGGGTACAAAAGGAGGCTACAATTACAGAATTGTTACGATTAAATCGACACAAGTATGAAGAAGCTAAGATAGCTTCAGAACAACGTTATGAGAAATTGTTGTCAGAAAAAATTGATGAAATTTGTAACTTAACTGAAAAATTGGAATCCCGTCAAACTGAACTTATAGCGAAGAGTGAAGAACTAACCCATCAACAAGAAAAAATGAATAACTACAAAGAAATGTTGCGACAATGCAAAGAGCAAGCACAAATGGATAAAAAAAATTTTGAGAAGTATAAAGAAGAAGTAATTCAGACCTATGAAGGGTCTTTAGCTGAATTACGTGCCAAGCTATTTAGTGAAAGGGACTCAAAGGCACGACTTACTATGCAACTTCAAGATGTGCGTTCTGAGCTTGATGAAACTATTTGTTCTTCAAAGTCAACTGAAGAAGCTAAAAATGAAACAGTCAAAAGTAATGAAGAAATTTTAAAACGTTTAAATATAGAAATAGAAGAAAATAATAAACTGCACATGATCAAATCTGAACTTGAGCAGGCATTAACTGTGAAGGAAAAAGAAAGTATTGAGTTAGAACAAGAAATTGCACGTCTGGAAAGAGAACTGCAGGTGAGTTAATAAAATAACAATTTAATATATAGTTTAGAACGACTTTTTTATTTTCAGTTAGTAGAATGTAGTAAACAACTTGCTGAAACAGCTTTCGATAAGCATGGATCCACTTATGAAACTGCACAAGGTTCTTTAACCGAGTTGCATGCTATTGAAGAACAGTTACGCGCCGATCTCGAAGTAGCCAAAGAAAATGAAAATGCCCAGAGAGAACGGGCAGATAAATTGCAAAATATCGTTGAGAAGCTGGAATCCATGTTAGAGAAAATAAATGAGCAAACTTCTTCACCTACCAAGCCATACCCAGCACCACGCCACATTACAAACAGTGTTGGCGATATGTTGGAAAAGCAAAATGAAAAACTGGAAGACAAGCTTGAAGCTGTACGTGAAAAAATGATTGTCGAACGTCAGGCAGCTCGTACAGCTCACTTAGCACTATGGAAAGCTGAAAAACAATTGGAAGACACCTTAGCAGAAAATAAACGGACACAACGTCGCATGGAACTTACCGAAGAACGAATCAAAAAAGTGCAAAATGAACGTGATGAAGCACAGCGTTTATATAAAGCAGTTCAAGAGGAAATCAAACAACGTGAGGAACGTTTGCAGGAGTTAAAGGATGAGATCGCAGCAACAAAGCGCGATGTTCTAAAGGAACATAGAATGTGGGAGAAGTCTGAACAGGAGCGTATGAAAAATAAATCAGAGGTAATTTTTATTGGATTTTGAAATATGTTAGAATATTGTTTAACTAAAGTTCGCGTGAAAAGTATGCAGATGTAAAATGAACGCATATGTTTCTCATCAGAAAATTTTTATTTTATTGTCTTGTTATTTAATTACAGTTATGAACTTATTTTATATTTTAATAATATTACAGATTATTGAACACATATCAACTTCACAAAAATTAAAAGAACAACTCAAAGAAACTGTGAATAAATTAGACCGCACGCAGCAGGTAAATGATTCACAAAAAATGGAAGTCAAACGTTTATTGGGTGAACTGAAACTAGAACATCAAAAGATAGTAACACTTACCGATGCCAAATCACAATTGCAGATGCAAATGAAGAATTTGCAAGATAATTATGAACGTCTTAAGTATGCCTGTACTATCACAGACAATCAACTGACCGAAGTCGAAGCTATGCTGGAAACAGAACAGAAACGTAATAAATCGCAAACGGAAAAAATTGAAAAACTCTACGTTAATATACAACAAAAAGATGACACAATTTCGTCACTAAAGAAAGATGTACTTGATGCACAGTCACAGAATAAAACTTATGAAGCACAAATACGTACACTTAAAGCAGAACTGACAGAATACAAAACAAATCTTCAAGACGTGAAAAATAGACTAGCTACACTACAAAAACAACTATTAGACCAGACGACAAATCTATTCCAAACACAAGAACGTATTGAAATTCTCAAAGATGAAAACAGTAGTTTACAAACACTGAAGGAGAGTAACTCGGCCGAAATAAATTCTTTGAAAGAGGATCACTCACGCGTATTGTGCGATCTCTTCTATGCCAAGGAGCAAATACAATCTTTACAAGCAGAAGTCAAGGAAACTATGCTTAATGTTGTGGAATTGCGTGCTGAGATCGAGGAATTAAATGAAATTTTAACTGAAAAAGAAAACTTTTACGTACAACGTGAAGTTAAATGTGAAACCACTATATCGCAGCATAAAAAATTAATTGATTATTTACAATTGAAATTGGAGGATGTGACTGGTAAAAAGAAAAAGACTTTTGCTGATAAATTTTTCGGTAGCCATAACACTAAAGAAAACATAAATCCTGGTGTTATCGAATCGTCAATAGTGTACCGCACCTTGCAACAGGAGTTAAATAGAGAGAAACTTCGTAATAAAACATTGCAGGAACAAGTTGATAAGCTTTCATGTAAGTATTGTGTTAAGAAATTTTATAGAAGTCACTGCTATTCCTTCTAAGTATTTATATAATATAAAACTTTGTATTAAGTTAAGACAAACTCGTGGGATATTGCCATCCCATCATACAGTACCATATACTATAGGATAGTAAAGGCGTTTCTGATTTGAAAATCTGGATTCAATCTAGATTTATTCTCGATCTGTCAAACTTTGTTGCCCGATCGAACGTTTTTAATTTCAAGCTAATCTTAATACTCTGACAACATGTTTAGAGCGTTATTAATTAATATTGAGTGTTTTACATTTCGAATGTTTAAATAAAGCAATAGTTATCAAAAATGTTATCGACAGTCTGCTCTGGGTATCGTCTACTTTCTAGGGTGAATATAATGAGTTTGATCTTCTAGCATGCCACTCTTCGTTATTTTGGAATTCAAACCCGTATAGATTTTTAGCTAAGGAAAAAGTGGGTCTAAGTGAATAGGATCTTTGTATTGAGCTAAAAAATAAAGACATAAAGTCTTAAAAAACATCACTTTCAGAAAGTTATGCAAACTACCTTGGTATGACAGAAACTCTAATTTTCGTTTAGGTCTAAGTCAATACGATCTCTGTGTAGATTTAGAGAATGTAGAAAGATAATTATATAATATATTGTTTTGAAACATATATAAAATACATTCTTCAAAAAACATCGCTCTAACAAAATATTTAGATATTCTCTGGTAAGCCTGGAATTGATATTTATAGGCCATATTGATACCATCATAAAATTTATAAAGGTTAGTGTATAAAAATAGATGTTTATTTAAACATTTCTATAGAATTAAAAATTTTCGGAATTCTAAGCGTCACACAAAGTAGAAAGATACTAATTTGTTGCGTCTACGTCCCGGAGCCACTGTTGTTGTAACCAATTTCGATCTAGAAATTAAATAACATGAAAGGATTTACAAGACGAATACATGGATTAGAATGTGGATAGGTGATGGTTGATTGAGAGACGGGGGAATTATGGGTAAGAGGTGGGTTGAAAATGGGTGGGGTTTAAAGTAAAATTAATTTGTATATAGATAGAAAAACTTGACCTGATAGAGCTTTAGTTTGGACACACATTATGAATAAACGTGTATATACGTAACAAGTAATTGTTTAGTACGTGGCTATATACTGATCTCAAAAAGGCAAGAACAGCTCTTGCTGCCCGGGAAATCATCAGCGAGCCACTATTTAATTTTGACAGCCAAATCCCGTTCACCACACTCAAAGGGACTACATAATCTCCGCGGGTAACAACAATAACAACATACTAAATCTTATCAATTTCATTTATTCACTATAATTAAACTAAAATTTAACTAACTTTATTAATATAATATAACTTTATTATTAAATATTTTCAGATAATGGTTCTATATTAAAATCTCCTATGAAAAACGCTTCCTTTAATGAAAAAACCAAACAATTCGGTAGTGTCTCAAGCGTTAAAACAAATTCACCTAGAAAACTTGATTCGTCGAAACCCAAGTCAACACCAAAGGAAGAAGTTAAGATTACCAATTCCCGCACTCAAGTCATACCTCAAACTCAGCATGCGTTCGAGTTGGCGCTAATGGAAACAAATATCGGTGGTAACCTTTGTGAATGCTGCAAAAAGCCACTTATAGCTGCTGCGGCATATTGGAAATGTAGAGCATGTAAGACTGAAGTACATCGCAAATGTCGAAGTACATTTAAGACAGGTTGCGATGGCGTCAGTGCTGTTCTCTCGGGTAGTAGCGAAAATAAAAATGATGTCTCGAAAAGTACAGCAACTAAAGCTATTGCCCACAATAATGACTCAACAGAAAGTCAAGCTGATACTAATTCAATGGATAAATATTCTTACGAAGGTAAACTAGAAAGTGACACTGAAACTCAATCCGAATGTGGTAGCGATGTTTTTGATACTTTAATTCTTATCATGGATGAGAAAAATGCACATAAATTGGTGGAAATAAATTGTGCTTATGAGGCAGATGATAATCAAATCCTACTGCTTGGTTGTAAAACTGGTTTATATGCTTATCATTTGCAAACACAACGTATGGTTCACATTGTGGGTATAGAGTCAGTGAGTTGCATAGCTATAGCAGAGGCTTTATCCAAAGCCATACTCGTTAGCGGTAGTGGTGATTCAATATTCCAGTGCGATTATCGGCAACTGCTCACACGTTGTCAATCGAACACAAGCATTAAATCTCCACTGGAAGGATCAGTAATTGATTTACCTTTTGCAAATCGTGCACAAGATGAAAGATGGGTTTTAGTTAAAATGTCCAATGAGACTGAAAACGCGTTAGACACGGTAGCTATGGCGGCTACTTCAACACGTATTGTCATAATGAAGTACGATGTTAAATTACAAAAGTTTAAGCCGGTACGTGCTTTAGACACTACCACACCAGTAATATCAATTATTTTCACACGCCATACGGCTATTGTAAGTTCGGATAAGTTTTTTGAAATTGATTTGAACAGCTATGCGGCGGAGGAATTTGTTGATCTTTCCGATGCATCACTGATAAATACCAGCGCGTGTCATCCTGTCGAAGCTATACAGATATCACAGCAAGAATTTTTGTTATGCTTTATGGAATTTGGTGTGTTTGTTGATGAGTATGGTTGTCGATCACGTCCATATGATTTATTATGGGAATATACGCCAACGGGTTTTATGTATCAGGAACCATTTCTTTATGTTGCACATTTTCAAAATGTACAAATAATTCGCTTGCATCGTTCATATTCGAATGAAGTGAACAGCGCTGGAGGTAAAAATTCTAAAACTGCTACAAATGGTGATAATGACATCACATTGCCACAACACAAACGTGTGTACTTGCCTTTCTACACGCCCACTTTACTAACTAAAAGCGGTAAACGTAATTTATATACACTCGCGCTACAAAAGGAGAATGGCTTGCAACAGATTAATCACATCGATGCATTACAAGCGTTCAAACAGAAACTCAATGAATCACTGGATACTGTTTCGTCAATAGCAACGGGCATTTCATTGGGTTCACTGACCACGCTTAATAGTACATAAAATTGCATATATTAAGTATAACTACAAATGTTGTTGTACGAGTTAAATATATTATTCTATTTTTGTTTTTTGCTTAACGTGTACAATAAACTGACTAAATATTTTTACATATTTTATAATAAATTTTTAAGCTACGTTTTAATTTTACTTTGACTTGTACATGTAAACTTATTTAATCTTTTTTTTAATTAATTATTTTAAAGAAAAAAATTCAATTTGTATTTACAATTTGTAACCACAGAAATCACAAAATATTGTTTTCATTATTTGAAAATAAAATTTATTTAATTGATAATAAAATTTACTCAGCAAAATGTTATGTGTATTAAACGTTTATTACTATTAGGTTAGATTGGAGTAGCAGGCTTGTGTACCAACGTTTACTTGAACACCAATAATGACTTGTTGGAATACCACATATGAGTCACCGTTTGTATGACGGATCTAAAGAACTACCTTAAAGATAGAAAACCGAAACAGTTAACCACACGAAAAGCGTCCCTTTGAGAAGGCGCGACTTCGCTATTCAAATGAAAGGGAACCAACTTGACAACTTTTAAAACTTAGCTATGCCCCTAATTTTAAAAAATAAGGATTCTGTTAGGTCTGTTAGAAAAAGAAACTTAAATATTATGAATCTGCTTCTAGCCAATGTTGGTCGGTAACATATGAATATAGTTTTCTGCGCAGACATTGAAGTATAGACCAAGCTGTACTTATACGCAGTGACCTTTGAGCACCGATTTCGTAGTTGGTTCTGTTTTAGTTTAAGCAACAAACTGTTATAAATTTTTTCCAATTTAACTCAGGTGAGCCTGTGATCTTGCAAGCTTCTTCATCTACCTATGTTATAAATATATAAATATTAATTATAAATATAAATAAATAACTATAAATATATGAATATAAATATGAATATATAGATAAAGTGTGTTTGCAGGCTAATTGGTCAAATATTTTATTGTTGTTAAAAAAACAATTTAAGATAAAAAAATCTCGATTTATTTTACGAAAATTTTTATTTCATCGATATTTTGACTTTATAATAGTTTAAAATTTTTCTTAATTTTTATATTCAACAGCAATAAAAAATTTTACTAATTATCCTGAAAAATCGTATAATAATAAATATTATAAATATTAAATTTAAAATATTATATATTAAACTTCAAATATTAAATAATATATATTAAATATCAAACATTCAATATCAAATATTAAATATCAAATATTATATATATTAAATTTTAAATATTAAATATCAAATATTAAATAATAAATGTCAAATATTAAATATTAATAATTTTATATATTAATTATCAGATAATAAATATTATATATATTAAATATTAAATAACTAATTTCAAATGTTATACATAAATTAAATAAATTAAATATCATTAAATATTAAATAATAAATATTAAATAATAAATATCCAATATTAAATACCAAATATTTAATATTAAGTATTAAATATTATATATTGTTAATAATATATTAATATTAATAATAAATATTAAATAAATAATATTGAATATGTAATATTAAATATTAAGTATTAAATATTATATATTAAATATAAAATAATAAATATTCAATATTTAATACCATGTATTAAATATTAAATAATAAATATTAAATATAATATATTAATAATAAATAAATTTATGAGAAAATATTTTTAAAATAAATCGTATTTGATAATTTATTGTTTATCAATTGTTTGTTAAAAAACAAAATTATTATTAAATCGAATTTGTTTAAACTGCTTATATTTAAAAATAAAATTAGCTGATATATGAGTTTATTTCTAGTTTTAGAGCCTCTTTACACAGCCCAAGTAATCATAATTTTGATTATTATTCTCTTATAATAATTCTTATGAACTATATCAACTATAATATATGACAATTGTCATTTTTGATCCTGAAGAAGCGAACAATCAATCCAAATTTTTTTTTATTTTATAATTTCAAACACTTAAAATAATATTATATACAAATAATTCCTTAAAAAAAACATATAAGCAATCATTACTTGTTATTTAAATATATATGTGTGTAATATATAAAAACAACAAAAGTATTTTCCTCTACGAGCATTACTACGAAAAGAAAAAATTAAGATATTATTTTCTGTGTGAACAGGTTTTTAGCAAAATGATTTAAAAACGTACATTTAGAAATTACAATTATTTGTGATAATTGAATAAGCAAAATATCATTAAAGTGCATTCAGACTTATTTGTTTGAATATTTTAATATTATTATTATATAATAATAACTTGTGTAAACAGGTTTTTAGCAAAATGATTTAAAAACGTACATTTAGAAATTACAATTATTTGTGTTAATTGAATAAGCAAAATATCATTAAAGTGCATTCAGACTTATTTGTTTGAATATTTTAATAAATAACGAGCTCAATCTGAATACACAAATTGTACTCAATGTGTGCTATATTTTTATTTCAAATACAACCGTGTATAATGATTTGCATTCTCTATTACAATTTGTATTGAAACATTGGAATGGAAAACAATGCTACCAATTTTTAATACCAAAAGTATAAGAAATGTATGGAACGGTATTTTAAGTAGGAACGGCGCCATATTGCGCAGCAACATATTGAAACAGAACACACATAAAGACAACGGCGACTGAAGCGGACCGAATCACAGATAGATTGTGGATATAAATTAATTTTCACTTGCTATATCGCCATTTGTGCGACGTTGTAAAAACGCATTTCACATCGTATGCGTAAAGATTAAATATATACTAAACAATAAATAGAAAACCTTCTGAAAAAGTTTTTTTGTGGTAAATTTAATTGAGAAGACTAAAAAATTAAAAAAAGTCACTTCAGCAGACCATTGGACGTGACACCCACCGCGGCGCTTTATATATTTGGCAAACGCGGTATTTGTTTTTTTTTTAAGTTCAGTGATTATAATTTTGCAAAATGAGTAGTGGGATGCCTGAATTGGGCTCGAAGATCAGCCTTATATCCAAGGCTGATATACGGTATGAGGGTCGTTTGTTCACTGTTGATCCGGCTGAGTGCACTATAGCGTTATCCAGTGGTAAGTAACACCCACATTTTTGCGTTCTTTAAAAAATATATTTTATATTACAAAACATTTCTAAAGTAATTTTATTAAAAAAAGTACATAGGCCGTGTAATATATTAAGTTGATAATGTGAAAAAAAACGGTACTCAGAAATATAAAATGGTTTCACTCGTTTTTGCCGTTTCATCTTAGATTTATGTTCGCTGTCTTTTTCCTCTGCTTAAGTTGTTGGCAGCGGTTGCTTTCATACGCTTTTTGTTGTTTTTTTTTTGGTTTTTGCTTTCTTATGCCGAAATGTGGACATTTGTTTTTTATTTTTAATAAAAGTTATTTACAATTCTGTTTAATAAAAATTAAATTTTAATTATTATTACTAATTTTAATAATAGTAATTGCAAATAATTTCTATTTTTTTGTTTTTTTTTTTTTCTAAATTTACAGTAAATTTTATTTTTAAACAAAAAGGGGTCACATTTTTGGTTAGGTTATTTTGCCCGCTATTTCCAATGATAACGGATTTATTTAGTTTACCGTAATATGTCCTTGAATTGAACGCTAAATGGTAGCGTAAAATGCATTTTATTAAATTTAAAAATATATTCAGATCTATTAACTTTATTCAAATAAACATGATGAAATTTAATTGCAACCAACAACGTTATAAAACGTGATTATACCGACATTTTTATATATTTTCTAGACAAAGATTTCTATAAGAACTCTGCTTTTTTTTTTATAATTATTTAAAAATTTTTATAACTTTTTATATATATAAAAACTAATTTTCTGTCAAGATCTTACTTATTATTATAAATAATTTTGTAAATATTTAAAAAAAAAATTAATTGATAAAATCCATTTTTTACTAGGTATGTTCTATTTTCAAGTTTTTAGATTTTTTTAAATAAAAATTGAATTTTTATGTAATATCTTTCATATAAAATAAATAGTATTGTTCCGGTATATTTTGTGCTTATAAGAAAGTTACACTGGTACGCGTGATATATTATTGAAGTTTAAGTTAATTTTGATTTAAATATATTTTATATCTTATAGTATCTTATAGTAATTAAATAATTACTTAATTGTCGTAACAATTTATTATCAATATTTTATTATCCACATTTACTTATCTATATAGAATCTATAGATTAAGTGATCTATAGAGTATATATAAGTATATATATTTAGCCCTCCTATCCATATATACATATAGGTTCTGCTGCAGTTACTCGCTGTTGATAACAACATTATATGTTATATTATGATATTACTTACAGAATTCGAACCATATACTCATAAGGTACTCTATGTTGATGGAGTGTGATAATGACACAATATTAAGTCCATTTCCATATAGTTACTTTATACCATTTTGATCTTATGATTATAGCTTTTCATCTAAACATAGGATATTTTCAGTAACAGCTTTTAGAACAAGATCTATATAATGTATTATGTGCCAGTTTGAGGTTACGATATCCATATGCATACAGCTTGTATATTCAATAAATCGTCAATTGTCGTCTATTAATTTTAAACTATATTGTTATTTAATTTTATAATATGATTTGTAGCGCTTTATTTAATTAAGAAGTTTTCAGCACTATCTTTTAAAATAGTATACATATCTATATAAACTATAATGTGACATCTTGATGTTGCAATATTCCTAAAAGTTAGTATGTATTATCTTCATCTCAAGATATGTTTTGTAGATTTTTTTAGAATAATAGGATCCATAACTATATAAACTGCTATTTAACATCTTCATTCTATGATATGATTTGTCGAATTTTATCTGTGTATAGTATTTATATTCAGTATTTGCTTATAAAATAGAATCCATATCTACATAAACTATGTGTACCATCTTGAAGTTGCGATATCTATATAAGCTACTATGTACCATCTTCATCTAGTGACATAGTTAGTACTTTTCTATTTGAAAATAACACCTCAAGAATAATTTTAGTTGTATTCTCATATCTTATATGCGCATGATAGTAAGATTATAATGTGCAAATCAATATAAAGAAGAGGTCACATTTCGAACAGTATTGGCTTACATTCTGATACTCCAGATGGCATTTCTAACAAAAATTCCTAAATGTCGAAATATTCCTAATATTGATATCGAATATACCAAGATTTTAGGAATAATATGGTGTTTAGTCTTAATGTGTATTTCCTGTTACAAAGGACAAACTAAATCTTTGAAAATGTCTTGTTTGTAAATAGGAATTTAGCTTAGTTTAGTTAAAATAATATTTAACTATTTCTTTCTGCATTCTGCTTTTTTTTCCCTTTCACTCAATACGTCATGTTAAGAATTTTTATTAACCCTTATACTTTAACTTTTTATTTTATTCCAATTTTACTTTGTTTTACCTTATCTATATTGATTTAATTCATCATAATACCACAAATATGAAAAATACAATTTTAGTATTTCGAAAGTAAATTTATAATAAAAATCCTAAATGTAAATCACTTAATTATATTATTAATACATTAAAAATGCCATACTGTCCTCCTAAATTCAATTCATATGAATTGCGAAATAAACTCCTTCATTCTGTACATAAGCAGTTAGTGTTCAACTTGAATGATATCAAATAAAATAAAACTCAAAATAATAGAATTAAAAAGAAAAATAAAAGAACAAAAACCAAAAAAAAAAGAATATTAAGAATTGTTTAAGAAAGTCCCTAGAAGTTTGAAAAGTATTTATAATTTCCAATTTCTTAAAAACTAATTTAATACCAATTTTTTAACTGTCAACTAAGATAATAATGTATATATAATTAAAAATAATTAATTCTTTTTGTATTTTTATTTTCAGTACGCTCATTTGGCACTGAAGATCGTGAAACACAATATCAAATTGCTCCACAAAGTCAAATATATGACTACATTTTGTTCCGTGGTTCCGATATAAAGGATATTCGTGTTGTCAATAATAGTCTACCAACTGATCCAGCAATAATGCAAGTTCAAATACAAAATGGTCAACATGTAATGCACAATTTTCCAATGCCGAATGTTAGTTCATCACATACAACTCCAATCGGTGGTACAGCATATCCATTTGGTAATATTGGTGGTCTTGGAAATTTGGGTAATAATAATCAAGCAGCAGCTCAACCATTGGCACCTGGCTCTGGTGCTCCTGGACCATTTATGCTTGGTAATCAACAACAACAGCAGAATCAACAATCACAGCAAATGCAACAAAAACCACAAGCCCAACAGCAGCAACAGGTGCAGCAACAGCAACAACAATCGCACCAAAAGCAACCAAGTGAGTTAAATCACCCAATCACCCTACTCAACAATCAACAGCAGCAGCAACAACAGGCACAGTCACAATCACAATCACAACAAAAAATCCAACAAAATTCAACCGCATCCATCATTCCTTCTCCCAAAAAAGCACAGATTAAACCTGCTGAATCCAATAATAAAATATCAAAACAATTAACTCAATCATTCTGTGGCAGTGGCAGTGGCAGTACTAATGGCGTTGGTGTTGGTGTTGGTCTAATTAGTGGTATTGGTGGTTTAGGTGGTGCTCACTCTACTTCTAACACCTCGATGAAATTAAATTCTAATGCAGCACTTACTGAACACAAAGCTCAAGATGGTAAATCTATCTATCACGTAGCAGCGCTTTTCAGATTGTTAAAAACTTTCGTTTTTAATTTTGCTTTCCTTTCTTTTTATTATTCATACTACAATTGCTTATATCACATTTCGTAAATATTTATTTATTTATATTTTCTGTATGGTTTTGTGTTCAACTTTAATTTATGTTAAAAAACTTCTAAGTTTTTTCTATTTTTGTGCTTTACAATTTGTTGCCGGTGTTGTAGAGTTGGTCTTGTCTGATAATATGACCGATAATATTTTTAACTAATACTATTTATTCCATCACCTATAAATATCAGGGCTGTGAACTGTTTACATTTCTGAAGTGATTTGCTTGAGTGGTGGTTGGTACCTTTAATGGTTCGATACTTTCGATTATTGGTTCAGTCCAACAACCGATTACTTTCATCTCCGGGCTAGTAGTTCTGACAGAATTTTTATGGTTCAATTCAGTATACTAAAAAGTCATAGGAGTCAGAACTAGTCAGAACAGAACAATCCTAATATATATACATAAATTATTCACTATTTTCATTAAATTATTAATGAAATTTATTTTAATATTATAAATTTTTCTATATATATAACTATGCAGTACTTCACATGCTTAAGTAAAATTTTGATTTTTCGTGTGTAATGTTTTTATGTCTTAATGTGAAAAAAGCTTTCCTATCTCTAGCTTTAACTAACTCATATTAACATTGTGAACATATCCTCCATACAATTGAAAATATAGTCATATGCACCAAATTATATACAATTACAAAAAATTTATATATAAATATTGAAAAACTGCCTAAGTAATATTACTGACTGCTCCTATAGTAATTTCTTCCAAAAGAGATTTGCTTTTTACTATGTTTCTATATGCCACAACAATGGAATAACTGAGTTAAGTGAGTTCATGTGTATACCATAATCTAGGTCAACTCACGTCATCCATCAAACTTTTATGCCTGTTTATATTTAATGTTTTATAATTTTTATTTTAATCTTACATTAATATTTGTTTTAATTTCTTTTTCATTTTCGATTTGTTTTATAAATTGCACTGAAAATTCACGATTTTACACAATTGGACAAAAAAATTTTGCTTTAAATTAAAATTGCAAAGTTTCTGTTCTAGACATGCTTGCCGGTGCTTCGCGATCTACAACGCCTTTAAGTCTTGCTTCTAATCCAATTGGTGATTTGGGACTTCAAGGTAATCAAGAAGATGATGACGTAATACCGCTTGCGCCCCCTATTCGACGTAATCAAAACAAAAGTAACAATAATGCTGGACATGTTGGAAATACTCGTGATGCTGGACATAAGCGACAAAATCACCAACAACAACAACAACGCGGTCGTAATGGTAATAACAACCATGATTATTACAATCAGCGGCAACGCGATCGTCGTGATTTAGGCCGCAATCTTGATAATTATAATAATCAGCACCATGATGGACGTAACAATTATAATAATCAACGTAATATGCATCAAGGAAATCAAGGTCGTTTGTGGAATATGCACCGTGGACCCAACAACATTAATATGATGAGAAATCGTGGTATTGGAGGACGTGGCCGTATGCCAAATCAAGTAAGTATTTTTTTTAATATGTTATAGTTTCATATTTATTATTTTGTAACTAATTTTTTTTGTAGGGTTTCCGACCAATGGGTGTACCAGGTGGTAATCCGATTAAACAGCGTAACAATAAAAACACTATTAAATTTGAACAAGATTTTGATTTTGAACAAGCTAACAATAAGTTTGAGGAATTATGCTCCAAATTAACCAAATGTAAAATGGGTGAAGAACCAAAAACCGAGCAGGTAATTAATTTTTACTTGCTTAAATTGTATGTTTATGAGTTTAATTAAATGAAATTAAACCAAAATTTAGATGCATTTTTATAAAATGATAATATATTGACAAATTTTCTATAACTCAAACTAAAAAGAGTACAACAGGGTTTAGAAAGCAAATTTTCATACATTTACAAAAGAATTCTTTGACTCGAAATCTCCATAAGTCGAATCTACTCTTTGCAAAATAGTACTTCGAGTTATGAAATTTTGACTATTTAATTTCTGAATTATATTTTTCTCTTTTTGATATATATTTATTTTATTAGAGTTAGTATATCGTCTCATTGTAGTAAAAACTAAATGATATTTTAATTAAAGAGTATTTATACTGATTGATTGTCAGTTTGGTTTGATTGATATAAGGGGTTGCTGCAAAGAGAAATTTACTCACTGTACATACTGGTGGGTCTATTTGCTTATCATAAGTTAAACTGAGTCTAATTTAAAAGTTATATTTACCATTAGTTTTGCATAGCAACTGTTATAATTTATGTTAGGCATTGATATTGAATGTTATATACGAACTTATCAAATTGCATCGTGCCCTGCGATGGACATTAAATGTATCTCCTAATTTCACATGACTTTTATTGACCTCATTCAAGTCTGGAATTTTAAACTAATAGAATCGGTAACTATAAATTGTCTGAGCTAGCCTTAGGAGACTTTTCAATATTAGCTTAATAGATTTTTTGTTATATGAATGGAACCCATATCGAATAAATACCGGCTAAATAGGGCTAACGCTTATAGCAGGCGCCCTATTAATCACCTCAGGTATTAACCTCCATCTGGTTTTATTTTTTCCTATCAAATTAACATCTGTTTTTCTCTATCTTCGTTAAGACGGTTTATCCAACTTATGTTTGTCATGATTATGTTCCGGAACCAGTTCGATCTTCATTTATTTTTTTAAAGTGCTATTTTTATTCCTTCTAGTCAGAAGTAACAAACCTATCATAATTAATACATTGATGTAAGTATTAAATCCTATTAGAAAATGTTTAAAAATAAAATAATAGCAAAATGTTTGAATCGACTATAAAAATAAATTTAGTATGGTTTATATTTAAAGTAAATTTCTGTAAATTTACATTTCTTGCAAAATGTAAGAACATAATGTTGGTATTACCCAACAAGTATGATTAAAATCTATTAATGAAATTAATATATATGTTGAGGCTAGTTGAGTTGAGTCAGTGCACCTGAGCACTTTTACTCTTTATTAACTGCAAGGTTTCTACAAAACCCCTCTTTGCGCCTTGACTGGATTATTGTTTATCACTTCATCAGACTAAGCAATAATTGACCTCAGATCTGCATATCTCCCCGAGGAGCCTGTAACCATTCTGAGATTTGATAACGCGGTGTTAGTAAGTCTGTCAGATTTCGCAAATAATTTCAGGGCTCTATCCTTTATGTATTTTTTGATGGGATCAATCTTGAGGTCCCTGAGGATGTCATTCGTCCTAATGTACCAAGGAACTTTGAAAAGTCTTCTCAGAGCCTGGCTTTGTGCAATTTCTAACTGGTGAATAGTAGTGTTTGAATTGACTATAAAAATAAATTTAGTATGGTTTATATTTAAAGTAAATTTCTGTAAATTTACATTTCTTGCGAAATGTAAGAATATAATGTTGGTATTACCCAACAAGTATGATTAAAATCTATTAATGAAATTAATAATTACTAAACATTGAAAGTAGAAGAGTGGAATTGAGTATAGACTTATGAAATTGACTAAATGTCATCATATATGAATAATTTATGTTATATTTTTTTCTAAAGTAATATAGATTTTGATCGTACTATACATTTTTTAGTTTTTCATCATAGTTGTTATACATACATCGATTTCTATAAGACTGTATTATTGTTAGGATTTTATTGTTTACACTAATTATAGTTTATTTTTACTTGAAAGATAAGCTTAAGGTTTCGATTGTAATGCCCAACTGTTTTTGAGTTTGTTATTGTTCACTTAAAACATTACCATGCGTGTGTATTTGAAATTGAAGATTTAGATTAAATTAGACTGCTTTCTATTTCATTTTGTTTTAATTTTTTATAAAAGTTTTATAAAAGTTTTTATAACTTCTTATAGTTGAAGAACGGATATCTGAACGTCAAAAATTTCGAACAGTTCGAATAATATTTGAAGCACTAATATACACCAATTTTTATAGTGGTCTATTTCTACCCGAAGCTATACATTACGATTGTACTATTTATTTTTATTTAGAACATATTCTTCAAATTGTGTTCGTCATATATTCACTTTTAATATATATTATATATATAAATATTTTAACATCTTGAAAATATTTTAGATAAACTTTCTTATATATAATAGGAATCATATTATCGATCACTAAACTATTTTATATTAATTTATAAATATATAATTATTTATGAGTCATTATGATCTTCCTCATCAATAGATGCTTGTTCAGTATGATCTTGCTCATCATATAAATCTGCATCACTTTCATGTCCTTTGCTTGAGTGCTGTTGCTGCTGTTGTGCGTTCTCATGCAATCCAATGGTAGCATGTGCACCTGCCTTTGATGCATTCACTTGTGCTTCTGCAGCGGCGGAAGCTGCTTTGAATGTTGCTTCCTTGGTAGCCTCATAATCTACGCGCGCTTGCTTAAGTTGTTCTTGTATATGCTCTAAACGACTTTTAGCTTGTCCCACCATTGTTGATTGTGAAGCAAGTTGGTTAGAAACTTCATTGGATGTTTTATCGGCGTGTTCTGCTACAGATTTGGCATCATTCAATGCAGCTGTTATAACGGAAACATGATTATAAGCTGATTGTGCTGTTTCTTTAGCCATTTTTGCAGCCATTTTTGCTGCTTTAAATTGTTCCAATTCACGTTCTAAAGCACGTGCTGCTTCAGCCGCTTCCAGTTCTAACTCTTCCAATAACACCTTTTTACCTGTCAGGGCTGCTTGTGCTGTAGCAGCCGCTTGGGTGGCAGCCTGTGCTAAGGTATTTTTAGCTATAAAAGCTGCTTGTTTAGCTGCTGCATATTGGCTTGCCACAGCTGTATAAGCTTGGTTTGCTGAACCTTGTGCAATTGATCGAAGACCGCTGCCGATACTGTATCCTGACTTAGATTCACTTCCGGAATTGTGTGAATTTCCTGACGTTTGTTGATAGTGATAGTAGGAATCCTCATTTTTTTGTCCATGACTAGTTGTTTCCTCATGTGTTGGTGAAGTATAATGTCCATATATTGTACTGTGTTGTGCGCTGGGTACTTGTTTGTAATAATATCCATTGCGTTTAGGTAGTCGTGCCGTTATCAAAGTACAGTGAAAAGCTGCGAAAAAGTTCAAAAAGGTAAAACACATATCCGATTAAAATTTTAATTAAATTTTAATATACCAAGCAAAAGGCAGCATAATCCAAGCAAATTAATTTGAGAGTTCATTATCAATCGACTGTTTTGTAATATTTGTGGTTCGCTTTATCTTGAGCTGAGGTTTTATATCAATTTTGTTTATCTATAAAAGTTATTGCACCGTAACAGCTT
Source organism: Teleopsis dalmanni (assembly GCF_002237135.1). NCBI lineage: Eukaryota > Metazoa > Arthropoda > Insecta > Diptera > Diopsidae > Teleopsis > Teleopsis dalmanni. The sequence continues at coordinate 77,946,719 of NC_051846.1, read as the reverse complement.
TCGGTCTCGTTAGTTTGCGGTTATGTATTTCTTGAATTTAATTTGCATATCTCAGCTTTATTTTCTTTTTATTTTGTTCTTCATTTCTTATAATTTTATTAGACGCGTTTAGGAAGCACCTTTCTTAATATTTTCTTGTCACGAATGTTTTGTTTTATGAGTTAAGTTAAAAAAAAAAATTAAATTCGGAACAGAAAGTCGGTGTAAAGTGTGAAATAATGCACCACCTTAAATTAGAGTGAAGCGGAAACTATTGGATTTATGGCTTATTATACTTTATATACAATATAATGTATTGTTTACATTATATGGTATCAATTTCGATAGGTAGAGGTAGATGCTTCTAGTTTATATTAAAGTTGTTATTTGTTATAATATTTTTATATTAATTTTTGTTATTTTTTAGTTTGTTATTTTTTTGTTTTATGATCGACTTTCTTATTGTATTTATCTTTCAATTTTTATGAGAAATTTTTTATAAAAACAAAGGACAATAATAAATATACACCCTAAAAAAACTATTTACAAAATTTTATTATACATATATATTTACTTGCATTTCAGATTAATGGTAGTGAAACTGATAAAAAAGATGATTCTGGAAATGAAACTGGTGCTGGCGAGCATGAACCTGAAGAAGATGAGATCACCGTCGGTTATGATAAAACGAAATCTTTCTTTGACAATATTTCATGTGAAGCACAAGATCGCACCAAAAATAAGAAGAATGACTGGCGTCAAGAGCGCAAATTAAATAGTGAAACTTTTGGCGTATCCTCAACAAGACGTGGCGGGTAAGTTAAATCATATAAAAATTTTTGCAATATTGAAATGAATTGGATTTTATATTGCGATTTTTTTCTCCCTGAGTAGCATAGAATTTAATGATTTATCTGAATACGATACAAAGAGACAGGGTCTTGTTTTAAATTTGGCTAAGGTCTTTAAAATCCCACATGCTTTAAAAAAGTCTTCAAAATATGCTTAGTAGCTATATCTCAATATAAGGGCTTTAAAAACGCGTGAAAATGCCTACTACAAAAACTAAATTTTATAGAGCTTCAATTCTATCTGGTATCCGTTGGAACCAAAAACTGTGACTAGCTTAATTTCTATTCATATTTGGATAATACATAAAAGATTTAGCACTTATACTTTATTATTCGCGAAAAGTCCCTAACTAAAACTTATAATATATAAATGGTAATTTAATTTCTAAACCCACAGATTATAACAAGGTGAATGGTCTGTTAACCGGAATCGGACACGAGAGCAATTCTGTCTATTATTCTCTAGTTATAAAAAGAACATTAAAAAGTGTGTGATACATTTTAACAAGCAACTTGCAATTTTAGATGTTTATAATATTTGATTGTTTAGACCTATGTGGTCCTAAAGTACTACGTGATTACTTTTATTATAGTATTATATTTATTTATAATACTTGATTGCAATATGCATATATGTTTTCTTCCGTTTGTTTTAGCCTGGGTAGACATAAGTGTTTTAAAATGCTTAAGTAAATATGCATAATATTTCAAATTTAACAAAACAAATATAGCCTTCATTTCTATATTTATATATAAATATTTAATAGTTATTTGTAAACTTATTATATATTAGATTTTTACGTATTTGTCTTAGAAGTGTTAGAGCATTAATATTCATCAAGCTGTTCAAGTATATTCGAATTCGAACTTATCAACCGAACATTTAAAATGCTTCAGCTATTCGAAGATGTTTGCGTTGTTCTGTTTTTTATACAAATTTGTATAACACAAAATATTCGAATACACAAACGCCTTTGGACATTTGCGGGCGGATCTAAATAATCGAATGGAAATACATTCGAACACCAAAATGCTCGAAGCTTATTTACAGCTTCGAATAGCTGAATTAATATTTGAAGAAATATAAATACCTAATATAAATTTTAAACAATACTATAGAATGGAAATAAAAATAATAACATAATATAATTGTTATACATATTTTATTAATATATTAATTTATAAATAAAATGTATGATACGTACACGTTCTTGTTTGTTTAGCTGAAGTATTTATACTTCATAGCAAACTTCACACAAGTGATTATTGAAACGAATTTAACTTTTGTGATTTTGAACGCTCGTTTTATAGATAGAAAATATTTTCTTACTTTTTTTTTATCTTTTTAATTAACGTAATCGTTAATATAAAATAAGTCTTTTAAAAGCGGGTCGCGCCTATCATTGCACTATAATGATG
>NC_051846.1:77901606-77944370 GCF_002237135.1 Teleopsis dalmanni | reverse complement strand
TTTACTACATAAGATAGAAATAGCTTTAACAATTTTTACTCGATGTGATTATTAAATGAAAGTATTCATATAAAACATTCTAGCTTTGATTTTGATCTGAAAGTCATATATATATTGATATGCAGATGTCTGAGTTGGTGATACAACATCTAAACTCTATTTTATCTGTGGACAGTTTTGAGTCACACTAAGAATAACTGAATACGAGGCTTTATAATATGATGGATCTGATGTCTTTGTATCTGCCTGTGTTTATCAGATTTCGGTGTATTTTCAGGAGGCTGAGTGTTGGATTATTGTGACTGTCAATTATATTGAACAATTTCAATGCACGGTCTTTAATGTATTTTTCGAATCTGATAATCGATAAGTGCTGACAAAATTATTCTTTTAATTTTCACACATAAACTGCTAAGGGAGTTTATATTAGAATAAAATCTCCATCAGAACACAACTGAGTCTCTAAATTCTGATTGAATATATTATTTAAATAAACTATTAATTTATATCACTTCCATTGTATTTCAATAAAAAATTGTTATATAGGTATATCCTGTAAGAAATCTTTCTAAATACTTTCTGAGATCTTTCGTTAGCAGTTAATATAAGAATAATCCACAAACCCAGTGCTCTAACTAGGAACCCTAATGCATAAAACAGTATTCTTAATTATATTTGTATAAAATCGTCAAGGAACTAATAATAGTATACACTGAAGTAACGACCTGTTAAAAATTTTTGCTACCACCTAAATATATCCATTAACTCATATATCCATTATTTACGTATAAGTCTTTTAAGAAATTTATTAATGTAGATAAGTAATGATTAGAATTTTAGACTCCCATAGAGCAGATGTACTGTTACACAATTAATATAGATTTGAAAGATTTTTAAAAAACTAAAATGAGATTAATAATATATTTTTATTGTTAGCACTCTTATTTTTTTATATTTCAACGAAAGTTACGACCAGCAATATTTAATAAGAACATTTCTAAGCCAATATAATATCAAGTCTTGTCATACAGCCATACTGGCTTAGTTCTTACATGTTCACGTTAAATAACTGATCTAAACGACATAATATTCATATGGGCAAGTTAAAATTCACCTAGTCGACGAAACAAAATTCCCTTAGGTGACATAAAAATTCGTATAGCCTAATCAAAATTCCCTTGTCCGAACTAAAGTCCCAACCTTTCCGTTTCACGTAAACTAATCTTTCCAAAATAATTGATTTTTTTCTTTAATTGCAAGAACTTTATCATACTTTATGATATAGAAATATAGTAAACAGCAGGATAATGAGTATAATGAAAGAATGGAGGAGTGGGCAATAATAATAGCCTATATTATTACCTATATATATTATATTATTTATATATATAGTAAAAATTTAATAGACATATCAGTCAGCCAGTTAGTTACGCTCCTTCTATAAGTATTGTAAGAATTGTGAAGATGTGTAACAAATAAGAACGCCTCTTCTGAGATTTCCAGCTCTAGCTAGAAGCAGAGCAAGCGTCTTAGGCGAACATGTATAAGAAACTCTCTGACAGATTTGTACATTGCTTAGATTAAGAACATCATACGGAAATGGTTTCATAAGTAACATTTAAGGTTACTTGTTTCAGTGAAGAACTAAATTAGACCAACTGATATTTTAACCTAACCTCAATTATGATAGAGTTAAGAAAAATTAACGAGATCAGTACCTATGTATTCGTCTTGTAAAGCCTTTCGTGTTATCTGCTTTTAGGTTCTCATAGGTTCTCACAACAACAACGAGATCAGTGATATTTTTTTACAATTAATTTAAAGTGATATTGAACCCACAAAAAATACTTAGTAAAATAAATTAAATTTAATAAAGTGATCACATTATCTATTGTGTAAGTTCAGGCAACAAAAGTAAACTAATAAAAATTATTTTCATGTATAATCCTTTAGGTTTTAATGTAAAAAAGTAATTTCTGTTATAAAACTAATTATTTTTTTTTTTATAATTTGGTTGCTTTGAAACAAATTCGTCAAAAATTACCATACAAACTTACAACTTTAAATTTTGTTTATTAAATACTTCTGTCACTTTAATATATTATTTTTGTATTTATTTAATTATATAACAATAAAGAAATCAATCTTTTTGAAACTATTTCAACGAACTTACTATTATTGGTAAGAATTTAAAAATTGGTTTTATTTCTTATATTTTGTATGTATATTATGCGTATAAATAGATTTATGTATTTTTTTTTTTTATGTTTGCATATTAATTTTCATGCAAAAATCTTTTTCACTAAATTAGTTTTAATTCTTTTTTTATTTTTAATTTTTTTGCTTTGCTTTATTTAGTAAAAGCAAATGTTTTAATTCTCATTTCTCTTTAAGTCTAAATTAATGATATTTTCGCAAAATTATTTTCTGTTTATTTTTGTTTTTATTTTGCCTTTATAAAATTCCTTTTTTAGTTTTATTTTTTTTGTTTTTGTTTGTTATAACAAATTCATTTTAATTTGCTTCTCATAATTCTAATATTCACTTACAGTTTTTATAGATTTTGTATCTTGCATTTTTTTTCTAGTTTTTTTTTTACAAACATTTTTCAAATAAAAGAGTAAATTTCATTTTTGCATTACAAATATTTGTTTTATTTTAATTTATTTAATAAATCTTTTAAATGTTTGTATTGATTTTCATTTCTTTTTTTTTTCAAATTTTTTTGTTTCAAATACATTTTTTTTAATTTCGTGGTTACTTGTTTGTATGTGTTTGCATATTGTGTGGATGATAGTGAGCACATTTACAATATAAGACTTTATTTAAAATGTATCGTTTTCTAAAAATATATATAAATATATTTGAAGATTAATTAGAGTTATAGAGGAGTTATTAAACAAAAAAAATTGTTTTAATGAAATTTAATTTATTCTCACTTTTCATACAAAATTTGAGTACTTACAATTTGTCTAAAGTTAATTTCAAATCTTTTTTGTTTTATTATTTTTAATTTTTCATATATTTTAGGCGCTCACTTTTCATAATAATAAAATAAATATTTTGTTTTAAATTAGTTATTTTTTAGCTACAACGGCAAAAGTTTGTTTCTATTATTTTTTGTTTTTTTTTTAGATCATTTCCTCTTATTTCCCCTTCTCTTTTAAAACCAAGAAACATTAATAAAACGTACACTTATAGTTTACATCTAAATTTCTACGTTTTTTTTTTTTGTTTACAATTTATGGATTATATGAGTTAAAAATTTATTTATTTAAGAGAGCGAACTACCAATGTAAACACACTCGCAACAAATATGCGAACATAAAATTGTTAGAATCTTTATGGTTAGCTTTATAGGTTTTATTAATTTATTAGGTAATTAATAATATTCAATTATTTGATTTAACAATTTTTTTCATTGGCATATACAATACTTTTAAAATACCAACTGTAATTTTTGCTCACACTTCATCAACTTAAAATTTACTTACTCTTTCTCTCTCTTTATGCCTCTCTCTCTCTCTCTCTCAATGTGTCTCTCTTTGTAATAAATTTTCCCCCCGCATCTCTAATACAATATTAAAATAATTCGTACTTCAGCTCAACATATAGTTAGTATACGTATATATATAGATAAATCTATGAAAAGTCGTTTCTTAAATATTTTTTAAATGCTTTTTGTATTTCTTCTGTATTTTAATTCAATTAAAGTTTGCTCCTCTATGCTCTATTTATATATATATAACTCTTAACTTTTACAACTTTTTATGTGGGATTTTTTTTTCTAATTTGAACTTTTTATAATCTTTTATGTAATATATATTCAATTTTCAATTTGTTGCAGTTCCTCTATCGTTGTTTTTGCGCCAGTTAATGGTAGTTGGATACCACCTTCCATTGTAGTTTTCCATATCGTTTATTAATTTTTTTTTTTTTTATTTTGCAATATAATGTGTTTATTTTTCAGATGGGAGAGAAGGACGTCAACAGTTAAAAATACATTTAGCTCAAAAGTATTTTTTATTTTTTCTTTATTGCTGTTATTTACAACAATAATTTTTTAAATTCATAAGCTCGCAAATATTATTGACCTAGAAAAGGAAAAAAGCAGTTAATATAAACATTAATATTATTTTAAATAAATAATTTAATTACTGTTCGAGAAAAAAAAACCTCTCTATTGAAACCAATAGTTTATATTAAGAATTAAGGTTCTTTTCAACAAAAAGAAGTTAAAAATCAAATTAAATAATTTAGAATTAAGTATTTACTTGATTAAAAATCAGAACATTTATTTAAAACATCCCTGGTTTTAACAAAAAAATTGATTTATAAAAGATTTGTTCGGCTAAATGCTATATTGTTCCCGTAAAATCCGAAACGTTATCATTCTAAAATCGCACCCTATAGTATACATATAAAATGTATATTTGCTCATTAATATTTTTAATTCCTTACCAATTTATATAAAGAAGATGAAGTAGATGTTTTACAATTAATGATAATAATGATATATGCTTTTTCCTATTTCTTTGAATAAAGAAACAGTTTGAAAATTACTTATAAATTTTTCATTAAAAATAAAATTTTGTTTATTACATTGTTTACACAATAAAAGTGACTATATCACATATAAACTGCTTGGGAAAGAATACTTTAAAAAACATAGACTTTTATGAAAACGAAAACATAAACAAAAACAAAAAAAACTTTTAATAAAGTAATGAAATATTAATTTAAGTGATAGACCGTATAATAAAGTGTGAAATTTAATTGAAATATGCAAACTTGTGAGACAATGCAATATGCAATATGCAATAATTTTTGCAATAATGCGACAATTTTCACAATAAATCTGCTATGAAAGAAAATTTAAAATTAAAGAATTTTTAACAAAAACGTCAGTCTTTATCTTGCCTTCTTGCACCAGAAGGTTGGAAACCCACAAGTACAAAAACATGTACAAAAGCAAAAACTTAAGAAAGTAGAGTTGAATCACGTATTGTGAAATGTAACAATGCCATATATAAATAAAATATGGTTTTTGTAATAAATATTTGCTTTACGCAAAAAAAGAACAAAATAAAGAACAGATAAAAAAAATTATTTACCAGCTAATACCGGCGTCATATGCGCTTGGGTGTTTATTTCTTGTGCAACTGTCTTTTTTGTTGCAGAGGAAATAGCGCTTGATGGATTTGTGGCTGTACCGGTTGCAATTGGTGTTTGTGGTTGTTGACTCTTTAAATTAGCAGCTGCATTGTTGTCATTTGCTGGTGCAGCATTATTTTCATTCGAGTTACCCATATCTAAAAAAAAAATACTAATTAACATATATTAATAAAATATTTGAAAAAAATGTGTTTACCATTTGTACCACCCATGCGATTATTAGTGCGATTACGGTAGTTATTACCACCTCGGTATCCACGATTATAACCTCCACCAACAGAATAGTTACGGTTGTAATAATTTGGACGTCCTCTATAACTAAATATATAAGAAAAATATATTAATAATAATAATGTTCTGATTAATATTATATATATTTTTGAATTAAACAGTTGAGGCTAGCGTCATTTTTCAAACACTCACAAAAAAGGATATATACCGTGGAATTAAGTCAACATTTTTTTATATATCATAGTTGTTTAACAAATAAGACAATTTTTTAACGCAACTACGAACATCAATTGATTTTATCGCTCTTTTCGAAAGAGAAATTTATAGGTTTTGTTTATTATTGGTCGGTACTTATAATATCTCGCTTATGCAATAAGATATGGCAATGCGTGGGTACACATGAATTGACTGTAAACGAAAATCATTCATGCATACCTATATTTTATTAGTATGATTCCTACCTATGTACCTAACAAAAAGAGTTGCTCATGAGTCATCATTATAGTGCAATGATAGGCGCGACCCGCTTTTAAAAGACTTATTTTATATTAACGATTACGTTAATTAAAAAGATAAAAAAAAAGTAAGAAAATATTTTCTATCTATAAAACGAGCGTTCAAAATCACAAAAGTTAAATTCGTTTCAATAATCACTTGTGTGAAGTTTGCTATGAAGTATAAATACTTCAGCTAAACAAACAAGAACGTGTACGTATCATACATTTTATTTATAAATTAATATATTAATAAAATATGTATAACAATTATATTATGTTATTATTTTTATTTCCATTCTATAGTATTGTTTAAAATTTATATTAGGTATTTATATTTCTTCAAATATTAATTCAGCTATTCGAAGCTGTAAATAAGCTTCGAGCATTTTGGTGTTCGAATGTATTTCCATTCGATTATTTAGATCCGCCCGCAAATGTCCAAAGGCGTTTGTGTATTCGAATATTTTGTGTTATACAAATTTGTATAAAAAACAGAACAACGCAAACATCTTCGAATAGCTGAAGCATTTTAAATGTTCGGTTGATAAGTTCGAATTCGAATATACTTGAACAGCTTGATGAATATTAATGCTCTAACACTTCTAAGACAAATACGTAAAAATCTAATATATAATAAGTTTACAAATAACTATTAAATATTTATATATAAATATAGAAATGAAGGCTATATTTGTTTTGTTAAATTTGAAATATTATGCATATTTACTTAAGCATTTTAAAACACTTATGTCTACCCAGGCTAAAACAAACGGAAGAAAACATATATGCATATTGCAATCAAGTATTATAAATAAATATAATACTATAATAAAAGTAATCACGTAGTACTTTAGGACCACATAGGTCTAAACAATCAAATATTATAAACATCTAAAATTGCAAGTTGCTTGTTAAAATGTATCACACACTTTTTAATGTTCTTTTTATAACTAGAGAATAATAGACAGAATTGCTCTCGTGTCCGATTCCGGTTAACAGACCATTCACCTTGTTATAATCTGTGGGTTTAGAAATTAAATTACCATTTATATATTATAAGTTTTAGTTAGGGACTTTTCGCGAATAATAAAGTATAAGTGCTAAATCTTTTATGTATTATCCAAATATGAATAGAAATTAAGCTAGTCACAGTTTTTGGTTCCAACGGATACCAGATAGAATTGAAGCTCTATAAAATTTAGTTTTTGTAGTAGGCATTTTCACGCGTTTTTAAAGCCCTTATATTGAGATATAGCTACTAAGCATATTTTGAAGACTTTTTTAAAGCATGTGGGATTTTAAAGACCTTAGCCAAATTTAAAACAAGACCCTGTCTCTTTGTATCGTATTCAGATAAATCATTAAATTCTATGCTACTCAGGGAGAAAAAAATCGCAATATAAAATCCAATTCATTTCAATATTGCAAAAATTTTTATATGATTTAACTTACCCGCCACGTCTTGTTGAGGATACGCCAAAAGTTTCACTATTTAATTTGCGCTCTTGACGCCAGTCATTCTTCTTATTTTTGGTGCGATCTTGTGCTTCACATGAAATATTGTCAAAGAAAGATTTCGTTTTATCATAACCGACGGTGATCTCATCTTCTTCAGGTTCATGCTCGCCAGCACCAGTTTCATTTCCAGAATCATCTTTTTTATCAGTTTCACTACCATTAATCTGAAATGCAAGTAAATATATATGTATAATAAAATTTTGTAAATAGTTTTTTTAGGGTGTATATTTATTATTGTCCTTTGTTTTTATAAAAAATTTCTCATAAAAATTGAAAGATAAATACAATAAGAAAGTCGATCATAAAACAAAAAAATAACAAACTAAAAAATAACAAAAATTAATATAAAAATATTATAACAAATAACAACTTTAATATAAACTAGAAGCATCTACCTCTACCTATCGAAATTGATACCATATAATGTAAACAATACATTATATTGTATATAAAGTATAATAAGCCATAAATCCAATAGTTTCCGCTTCACTCTAATTTAAGGTGGTGCATTATTTCACACTTTACACCGACTTTCTGTTCCGAATTTAATTTTTTTTTTTAACTTAACTCATAAAACAAAACATTCGTGACAAGAAAATATTAAGAAAGGTGCTTCCTAAACGCGTCTAATAAAATTATAAGAAATGAAGAACAAAATAAAAAGAAAATAAAGCTGAGATATGCAAATTAAATTCAAGAAATACATAACCGCAAACTAACGAGACCGAAAGCTGTTACGGTGCAATAACTTTTATAGATAAACAAAATTGATATAAAACCTCAGCTCAAGATAAAGCGAACCACAAATATTACAAAACAGTCGATTGATAATGAACTCTCAAATTAATTTGCTTGGATTATGCTGCCTTTTGCTTGGTATATTAAAATTTAATTAAAATTTTAATCGGATATGTGTTTTACCTTTTTGAACTTTTTCGCAGCTTTTCACTGTACTTTGATAACGGCACGACTACCTAAACGCAATGGATATTATTACAAACAAGTACCCAGCGCACAACACAGTACAATATATGGACATTATACTTCACCAACACATGAGGAAACAACTAGTCATGGACAAAAAAATGAGGATTCCTACTATCACTATCAACAAACGTCAGGAAATTCACACAATTCCGGAAGTGAATCTAAGTCAGGATACAGTATCGGCAGCGGTCTTCGATCAATTGCACAAGGTTCAGCAAACCAAGCTTATACAGCTGTGGCAAGCCAATATGCAGCAGCTAAACAAGCAGCTTTTATAGCTAAAAATACCTTAGCACAGGCTGCCACCCAAGCGGCTGCTACAGCACAAGCAGCCCTGACAGGTAAAAAGGTGTTATTGGAAGAGTTAGAACTGGAAGCGGCTGAAGCAGCACGTGCTTTAGAACGTGAATTGGAACAATTTAAAGCAGCAAAAATGGCTGCAAAAATGGCTAAAGAAACAGCACAATCAGCTTATAATCATGTTTCCGTTATAACAGCTGCATTGAATGATGCCAAATCTGTAGCAGAACACGCCGATAAAACATCCAATGAAGTTTCTAACCAACTTGCTTCACAATCAACAATGGTGGGACAAGCTAAAAGTCGTTTAGAGCATATACAAGAACAACTTAAGCAAGCGCGCGTAGATTATGAGGCTACCAAGGAAGCAACATTCAAAGCAGCTTCCGCCGCTGCAGAAGCACAAGTGAATGCATCAAAGGCAGGTGCACATGCTACCATTGGATTGCATGAGAACGCACAACAGCAGCAACAGCACTCAAGCAAAGGACATGAAAGTGATGCAGATTTATATGATGAGCAAGATCATACTGAACAAGCATCTATTGATGAGGAAGATCATAATGACTCATAAATAATTATATATTTATAAATTAATATAAAATAGTTTAGTGATCGATAATATGATTCCTATTATATATAAGAAAGTTTATCTAAAATATTTTCAAGATGTTAAAATATTTATATATATAATATATATTAAAAGTGAATATATGACGAACACAATTTGAAGAATATGTTCTAAATAAAAATAAATAGTACAATCGTAATGTATAGCTTCGGGTAGAAATAGACCACTATAAAAATTGGTGTATATTAGTGCTTCAAATATTATTCGAACTGTTCGAAATTTTTGACGTTCAGATATCCGTTCTTCAACTATAAGAAGTTATAAAAACTTTTATAAAACTTTTATAAAAAATTAAAACAAAATGAAATAGAAAGCAGTCTAATTTAATCTAAATCTTCAATTTCAAATACACACGCATGGTAATGTTTTAAGTGAACAATAACAAACTCAAAAACAGTTGGGCATTACAATCGAAACCTTAAGCTTATCTTTCAAGTAAAAATAAACTATAATTAGTGTAAACAATAAAATCCTAACAATAATACAGTCTTATAGAAATCGATGTATGTATAACAACTATGATGAAAAACTAAAAAATGTATAGTACGATCAAAATCTATATTACTTTAGAAAAAAATATAACATAAATTATTCATATATGATGACATTTAGTCAATTTCATAAGTCTATACTCAATTCCACTCTTCTACTTTCAATGTTTAGTAATTATTAATTTCATTAATAGATTTTAATCATACTTGTTGGGTAATACCAACATTATATTCTTACATTTCGCAAGAAATGTAAATTTACAGAAATTTACTTTAAATATAAACCATACTAAATTTATTTTTATAGTCAATTCAAACATTTTGCTATTATTTTATTTTTAAATATTTTCTAATAGGATTTAATATTTACATCAATGTATTAATTATAATAGGTTTGTTACTTCTGACTAGAAGGAAAAAAAAATAACACTTTAAAAAATAAATGAAGATCGAACTGGTTCCGGAACATAATCGTGACAGACATAAGTTCGATAAAGGGTCTTAACGAAGATAGAGAAAAACACATGTTAATTTGATGGCAATTAAGGAAAAAATAAAACCAGATGGAGGTAAATACCTGAGGTGATTAATAGGGCGCCTTTAAGCGTTAGCCCTATTTAGCCGGTATTTATTCGATACGGGTTCTATTCATATAACAAAAAATCTATTGTGCTAATATTAAAAAGTCTCCTAAGGCTAGCTCAGACAATTTATAGTTACCGATTCAACCAACATCTATTAGTTTAAAATTCCAGACTTGAATGAGGTCAATAAAAGTCATGTGAAATTAGGAGATACATTTAATGTCCATCGCAGGGCACGATGCAATTTGATAAATTCGTATATAACATTCAATATCAATTCCTAACATAAATTATAACAGTTGCTATGCTAAACTAATGGTAAATATAACTTTTAAATTAGCCTCAGTTTAACTTATGATAAGCAAATAGACCCACCAGTATGTACAGTGGGTAAATTTCTCTTTGCAGCAACCCCTTTTATCAATCAAACCAAACTGACAATCAATCAGTATAAATATTCTTTAATTAAAATATTATTTAGTTTTTACTACAATGAGACGATATACTAACTCTAATAAAATAAATATATATCAAAAAGAGAAAAAAATAATTCAGAAATTAAATAGTCAAAATTTCATAACTCGAAGTACTATTTTGCAAAGAGTAGATTCGACTTATGGAGATTTCGAGTTAAAGAATTCTTTTGTAATTGTATGAAAATTTGGTTTCTAAACCCTGTAGCACTCTTTTTAGTTTGAGTTATAGAAAATTTGGGTTAAAGAAAATTAGAGTTAAGGAAGTTTGTCAATATATTATCATTTTATAAAAATGCATCTAAATTTTGGTTTAATTTCATTTAATTAAACTCATAAACATACAATTTAAGCAAGAAAAAATTAATTACCTGCTCGGTTTTTGGTTCTTCACCCATTTTACATTTGGTTAATTTGGAGCATAATTCCTCAAACTTATTGTTAGCTTGTTCAAAATCAAAATCTTGTTCAAATTTAATAGTGTTTTTATTGTTACGCTGTTTAATCGGATTACCACCTGGTACACCCATTGGTCGGAAACCCTACAAAAAAAATTAGTTACAAAATAATAAATATGAAACTATAACATATTAAAAAAAATACTTACTTGATTTGGCATACGGCCACGTCCTCCAATACCACGATTTCTCATCATATTAATGTTGTTGGGTCCACGGTGCATATTCCACAAACGACCTTGATTTCCTTGATGCATATTACGTTGATTATTATAATTGTTACGTCCATCATGGTGCTGATTATTATAATTATCAAGATTGCGGCCTAAATCACGACGATCGCGTTGCTGCTGATTGTAATAATCATGGTTGTTATTACCATTACGACCGCGTTGTTGTTGTTGTTGGTGATTTTGTCGCTTATGTCCAGCATCACGAGTATTTCCAACATGTCCAGCATTATTGTTACTTTTGTTTTGATTACGTCGAATAGGGGGCGCAAGCGGTATTACGTCATCATCTTCTTGATTACCTTGAAGTCCCAAATCACCAATTGGATTAGAAGCAAGACTTAAAGGCGTTGTAGATCGCGAAGCACCGGCAAGCATGTCTAGAACAGAAACTTTGCAATTTTAATTTAAAGCAAAATTTTTTTGTCCAATTGTGTAAAATCGTGAATTTTCAGTGCAATTTATAAAACAAATCGAAAATGAAAAAGAAATTAAAACAAATATTAATATAAGATTAAAATAAAAATTATAAAACATTAAATATAAACAGGCATAAAAGTTTGATGGATGACGTGAGTTGACCTAGATTATGGTATACACATGAACTCACTTAACTCAGTTATTCCATTGTTGTGGCATATAGAAACATAGTAAAAAGCTAATCTCTTTTGGAAGAAATTGCTATAGGAGCAGTCAGTAATATTACTTAGGCAGTTTTTTAATATTTATATATAAATTTTTTGTAATTGTATATAATTTGGTGCATATGACTATATTTTCAATTGTATGGAGGATATGTTCACAATGTTAATATGAGTTAGTTAAAGCTAGAGATAGGAAAGCTTTTTTCACATTAAGACATAAAAACATTACACACGAAAAATTAAAATTTTACTTAAGCATGTGAAGTAATGCATAGTTATATATATAGAAAAATTTATAATATTAATATAAATTTCATTAATAATTTAATTAAAATAGTGAATAATTTATGTATATATATTAGGATTGTTCTGTTCTAACTAGTTCTGACTCCTACGACTTTTTAGTATACTGAATTGAACCATAAAAATTCTGTCAGAACTACTAGCCCGGAGATGAAAGTAATCGGTTGTTGGACTGAACCAATAATCGAAAGTATCGAACCATTAAAGGTACCAACCACCACTCAAGCAAATCACTTCAGAAATGTATACAGATCACAGCCTTGATATTTATAGGTGATGGAACAGTATTAGTTAAAAATATTATCGGTCATATTATCAGACAAGACCAACTCTACAACACCGGCAACAAATTGTAAAGCACAAAATAAGAAAAAACTTAGAAGTTTTTTAACAAAAATTAAAGTTGAACACAAAACCATACAAAAAATATAAATAAATAAATATTTACGAAATGTGATATAAGCAATTGTAGTATGAATAATAAAAAGAAAGGAAAGCAAAATTAAAAACGAAAGTTTTTAACAATCTGAAAAGCGCTGCTACGTGATAGATAGATTTACCATCTTGAGCTTTGTGTTCAGTAAGTGCTGCATTAGAATTTAATTTCATCGAGGTGTTAGAAGTAGAGTGAGCACCACCTAAACCACCAATACCACTAATTAGACCAACACCAACACCAACGCCATTGGTACTGCCACTGCCACTGCCACAGAATGATTGAGTTAATTGTTTTGATATTTTATTATTGGATTCAGCAGGATTAATCTGTGCTTTTTTGGGAGAAGGAATGATGGATGCGGTTGAATTTTGTTGGATTTTTTGTTGTGATTGTGATTGTGACTGTGCCTGTTGTTGCTGCTGCTGTTGATTGTTGAGTAGGGTGATTGGGTGATTTAACTCACTTGGTTGCTTTTGGTGCGATTGTTGTTGCTGTTGCTGCACCTGTTGCTGCTGTTGGGCTTGTGGTTTTTGTTGCATTTGCTGTGATTGTTGATTCTGCTGTTGTTGTTGATTACCAAGCATAAATGGTCCAGGAGCACCAGAGCCAGGTGCCAATGGTTGAGCTGCTGCTTGATTATTATTACCCAAATTTCCAAGACCACCAATATTACCAAATGGATATGCTGTACCACCGATTGGAGTTGTATGTGATGAACTAACATTCGGCATTGGAAAATTGTGCATTACATGTTGACCATTTTGTATTTGAACTTGCATTATTGCTGGATCAGTTGGTAGACTATTATTGACAACACGAATATCCTTTATATCGGAACCACGGAACAGAATGTAGTCATATATTTGACTTTGTGGAGCAATTTGATATTGTGTTTCACGATCTTCAGTGCCAAATGAGCGTACTGAAAATAAAAATACAAAAAGAATTAATTATTTTTAATTATATATACAATATTATCTTAGTTGACAGTTAAAAAATAGGTATTAAATTAGTTTTTTTAAGAAATTGGAAATTATAAATACTTTTCAAACTTTCTTAAACAATTCTTAATATTCTTTTTTTTTGGTTTTTTTTCTTTTATTTTTCTTTTTAATGCTATTATTTTGAGTTTTATTTTATTTGATATCATTCAAGTTGAACACTAACTGCTTATGTACAGAATGAAGGAGTTTACTTCGCAATTCATATGAATTGCATTTAGGAGGACAGTATGGCATTTTTAATGTATTAATAATATAATTAAGTGATTTACATTTAGGATTTTTATTATAAATTTACTTTCGAAATACTAAAATTGTATTTTTCATATTTGTGGTATTATGATGAATTAAAACAATATAGATAAGGTAAAACAAAGTAAAATGGGAATAAAATAAAAAGTTAAAGTATAAGGGTTAATAAAAATTCTTAACATGACGTATTGTGTGAAAGGAAAAAAAAAAAGCAGAATGCAGAAAGAAGTAGTTAAATATTATTTTAACCAAACTAAGCTAAATTCCTATTTACAAACAAGATATTTTCAAAGATTTAGTTTGTTCTTTGTAACAGGAAATACATATTAATACTAAACACCATATTATTCCTAAAATCTTGGTATATTCGATATCAATATTAGGAATATTTCGACATTTAGGAATATTTGTTAGAAATACCTCCTGGAGTATCAGAATATAAGCCAATACTGTTCGAAATGTGACCTCTTCTTTATATTGATTTGCACATTATAATCTTACTAGCATGTGCATATCAGATATGAGAATGCAACTAAAATTATTCTTGAGGTGTTATTTTCAAATAGAAAAGTACTAACTATGTCACTAGATGAAGATGTTACATAGTTGCTTATATGGATATCGCAACTTCAATATGGTACACATAGTTTATATAGATATGGATTCTATTTTATAAGCAAATACTGAATATAAATACTATACACAGATGAAATTCGACAAATCATATCATAGAATGAAGATGATAAATAGCAGTTTATATAGTTATGGATCCTATTCTGAAACCTATTCTGAGATTATTCATTATTTTTAAAAAAATCTA
The DNA here is from genome assembly GCF_002237135.1 of Teleopsis dalmanni. Lineage (NCBI taxonomy): Eukaryota > Metazoa > Arthropoda > Insecta > Diptera > Diopsidae > Teleopsis > Teleopsis dalmanni. The sequence goes on along the minus strand of NC_051846.1, from coordinate 77,929,336 downwards.
CAATACATATCTTAAGATGAAGATAATACATACTAACTTTTAGAAATATTGTAAAATCAAGATGGCACATAATAGTTTATATAGATATGTTTACTATTCTAAAAGATAGTGCTGAAAACTTTTTAATCAAATAAAGCGCTACAAATCATATTATAAAATTAAACAAATGAAATAATATAGTTTACAATTAATAGACGACGATTGGCGATTTATTGATTACAAGCTGTATGCATATGGATATCTAAATATCAAACTGACACATAATACATTATATAGATCTTGTTCTAAAAGCTGTTACTAAAAATATCCTATGTTTAGATGAAAAGCTATAATCATAAGATCAAAATGGTATAAAGTAACTTTGTGGAAATGGACTTAATATTGTGTGTCATTATCACACTCCATCAACATAGAGTACCTTATGAGTATATGGTTCGAATTCTGTAAGTAATATCATAATATAACATATAATGTTGTTATAAACAGCGAGTAACTGCAGCAGAGCCTATATGTATATATGGATAGGTGGGCTAAATATATATACTTATATATACTCTATAGATCACTTAATCTATAGATTCTATATAGATAAGTAAATGTGGATAATAAAATATTGATAATAAATTGTTACGACAATTAAGTAATTATTTAATTACTATAAGATACTATAAGATATAAAATATATTTAAATCAAAATTAACTTAAACTTCAATAATATATCACGCGTACCAGTGTAACTTTCTTATAAGCACAAAATATACCGGAACAATACTATTTATTTTATATGAAAGATATTACATAAAAATTCAATTTTTATTTAAAAAAATCTAAAAACTTGAAAATAGAACATACCTAGTAAAAAATGGATTTTATCAATTAATTTTTTTTTTAAATATTTACAAAATTATTTATAATAATAAGTAAGATCTTGACAGAAAATTAGTTTTTATATATATAAAAAGTTATAAAAATTTTTAAATAATTATAAAAAAAAAAGCAGAGTTCTTATAGAAATCTTTGTCTAGAAAATATATAAAAATGTCGGTATAATCACGTTTTATAACGTTGTTGGTTGCAATTAAATTTCATCATGTTTATTTGAATAAAGTTAATAGATCTGAATATATTTTTAAATTTAATAAAATGCATTTTACGCTACCATTTAGCGTTCAATTCAAGGACATATTACGGTAAACTAAATAAATCCGTTATCATTGGAAATAGCGGGCAAAATAACCTAACCAAAAATGTGACCCCTTTTTGTTTAAAAATAAAATTTACTGTAAATTTAGAAAAAAAAAAAAACAAAAAAATAGAAATTATTTGCAATTACTATTATTAAAATTAGTAATAATAATTAAAATTTAATTTTTATTAAACAGAATTGTAAATAACTTTTATTAAAAATAAAAAACAAATGTCCACATTTCGGCATAAGAAAGCAAAAACCAAAAAAAAAACAACAAAAAGCGTATGAAAGCAACCGCTGCCAACAACTTAAGCAGAGGAAAAAGACAGCGAACATAAATCTAAGATGAAACGGCAAAAACGAGTGAAACCATTTTATATTTCTGAGTACCGTTTTTTTTCACATTATCAACTTAATATATTACACGGCCTATGTACTTTTTTTAATAAAATTACTTTAGAAATGTTTTGTAATATAAAATATATTTTTTAAAGAACGCAAAAATGTGGGTGTTACTTACCACTGGATAACGCTATAGTGCACTCAGCCGGATCAACAGTGAACAAACGACCCTCATACCGTATATCAGCCTTGGATATAAGGCTGATCTTCGAGCCCAATTCAGGCATCCCACTACTCATTTTGCAAAATTATAATCACTGAACTTAAAAAAAAAACAAATACCGCGTTTGCCAAATATATAAAGCGCCGCGGTGGGTGTCACGTCCAATGGTCTGCTGAAGTGACTTTTTTTAATTTTTTAGTCTTCTCAATTAAATTTACCACAAAAAAACTTTTTCAGAAGGTTTTCTATTTATTGTTTAGTATATATTTAATCTTTACGCATACGATGTGAAATGCGTTTTTACAACGTCGCACAAATGGCGATATAGCAAGTGAAAATTAATTTATATCCACAATCTATCTGTGATTCGGTCCGCTTCAGTCGCCGTTGTCTTTATGTGTGTTCTGTTTCAATATGTTGCTGCGCAATATGGCGCCGTTCCTACTTAAAATACCGTTCCATACATTTCTTATACTTTTGGTATTAAAAATTGGTAGCATTGTTTTCCATTCCAATGTTTCAATACAAATTGTAATAGAGAATGCAAATCATTATACACGGTTGTATTTGAAATAAAAATATAGCACACATTGAGTACAATTTGTGTATTCAGATTGAGCTCGTTATTTATTAAAATATTCAAACAAATAAGTCTGAATGCACTTTAATGATATTTTGCTTATTCAATTAACACAAATAATTGTAATTTCTAAATGTACGTTTTTAAATCATTTTGCTAAAAACCTGTTTACACAAGTAATTATAATATCTAATAATGTTTATTCTTTTCGTATTTTAAATGTACATTTTGCTAAAAACCTGTTCACACAGAAAATAATATCTTAATTTTTTCTTTTCGTAGTAATGCTCGTAGAGGAAAATACTTTTGTTGTTTTTATATATTACACACATATATATTTAAATAACAAGTAATGATTGCTTATATGTTTTTTTTAAGGAATTATTTGTATATAATATTATTTTAAGTGTTTGAAATTATAAAATAAAAAAAAATTTGGATTGATTGTTCGCTTCTTCAGGATCAAAAATGACAATTGTCATATATTATAGTTGATATAGTTCATAAGAATTATTATAAGAGAATAATAATCAAAATTATGATTACTTGGGCTGTGTAAAGAGGCTCTAAAACTAGAAATAAACTCATATATCAGCTAATTTTATTTTTAAATATAAGCAGTTTAAACAAATTCGATTTAATAATAATTTTGTTTTTTAACAAACAATTGATAAACAATAAATTATCAAATACGATTTATTTTAAAAATATTTTCTCATAAATTTATTTATTATTAATATATTATATTTAATATTTATTATTTAATATTTAATACATGGTATTAAATATTGAATATTTATTATTTTATATTTAATATATAATATTTAATACTTAATATTTAATATTACATATTCAATATTATTTATTTAATATTTATTATTAATATTAATATATTATTAACAATATATAATATTTAATACTTAATATTAAATATTTGGTATTTAATATTGGATATTTATTATTTAATATTTATTATTTAATATTTAATGATATTTAATTTATTTAATTTATGTATAACATTTGAAATTAGTTATTTAATATTTAATATATATAATATTTATTATCTGATAATTAATATATAAAATTATTAATATTTAATATTTGACATTTATTATTTAATATTTGATATTTAATATTTAAAATTTAATATATATAATATTTGATATTTAATATTTGATATTGAATGTTTGATATTTAATATATATTATTTAATATTTGAAGTTTAATATATAATATTTTAAATTTAATATTTATAATATTTATTATTATACGATTTTTCAGGATAATTAGTAAAATTTTTTATTGCTGTTGAATATAAAAATTAAGAAAAATTTTAAACTATTATAAAGTCAAAATATCGATGAAATAAAAATTTTCGTAAAATAAATCGAGATTTTTTTATCTTAAATTGTTTTTTTAACAACAATAAAATATTTGACCAATTAGCCTGCAAACACACTTTATCTATATATTCATATTTATATTCATATATTTATAGTTATTTATTTATATTTATAATTAATATTTATATATTTATAACATAGGTAGATGAAGAAGCTTGCAAGATCACAGGCTCACCTGAGTTAAATTGGAAAAAATTTATAACAGTTTGTTGCTTAAACTAAAACAGAACCAACTACGAAATCGGTGCTCAAAGGTCACTGCGTATAAGTACAGCTTGGTCTATACTTCAATGTCTGCGCAGAAAACTATATTCATATGTTACCGACCAACATTGGCTAGAAGCAGATTCATAATATTTAAGTTTCTTTTTCTAACAGACCTAACAGAATCCTTATTTTTTAAAATTAGGGGCATAGCTAAGTTTTAAAAGTTGTCAAGTTGGTTCCCTTTCATTTGAATAGCGAAGTCGCGCCTTCTCAAAGGGACGCTTTTCGTGTGGTTAACTGTTTCGGTTTTCTATCTTTAAGGTAGTTCTTTAGATCCGTCATACAAACGGTGACTCATATGTGGTATTCCAACAAGTCATTATTGGTGTTCAAGTAAACGTTGGTACACAAGCCTGCTACTCCAATCTAACCTAATAGTAATAAACGTTTAATACACATAACATTTTGCTGAGTAAATTTTATTATCAATTAAATAAATTTTATTTTCAAATAATGAAAACAATATTTTGTGATTTCTGTGGTTACAAATTGTAAATACAAATTGAATTTTTTTCTTTAAAATAATTAATTAAAAAAAAGATTAAATAAGTTTACATGTACAAGTCAAAGTAAAATTAAAACGTAGCTTAAAAATTTATTATAAAATATGTAAAAATATTTAGTCAGTTTATTGTACACGTTAAGCAAAAAACAAAAATAGAATAATATATTTAACTCGTACAACAACATTTGTAGTTATACTTAATATATGCAATTTTATGTACTATTAAGCGTGGTCAGTGAACCCAATGAAATGCCCGTTGCTATTGACGAAACAGTATCCAGTGATTCATTGAGTTTCTGTTTGAACGCTTGTAATGCATCGATGTGATTAATCTGTTGCAAGCCATTCTCCTTTTGTAGCGCGAGTGTATATAAATTACGTTTACCGCTTTTAGTTAGTAAAGTGGGCGTGTAGAAAGGCAAGTACACACGTTTGTGTTGTGGCAATGTGATGTCATTATCACCATTTGTAGCAGTTTTAGAATTTTTACCTCCAGCGCTGTTCACTTCATTCGAATATGAACGATGCAAGCGAATTATTTGTACATTTTGAAAATGTGCAACATAAAGAAATGGTTCCTGATACATAAAACCCGTTGGCGTATATTCCCATAATAAATCATATGGACGTGATCGACAACCATACTCATCAACAAACACACCAAATTCCATAAAGCATAACAAAAATTCTTGCTGTGATATCTGTATAGCTTCGACAGGATGACACGCGCTGGTATTTATCAGTGATGCATCGGAAAGATCAACAAATTCCTCCGCCGCATAGCTGTTCAAATCAATTTCAAAAAACTTATCCGAACTTACAATAGCCGTATGGCGTGTGAAAATAATTGATATTACTGGTGTGGTAGTGTCTAAAGCACGTACCGGCTTAAACTTTTGTAATTTAACATCGTACTTCATTATGACAATACGTGTTGAAGTAGCCGCCATAGCTACCGTGTCTAACGCGTTTTCAGTCTCATTGGACATTTTAACTAAAACCCATCTTTCATCTTGTGCACGATTTGCAAAAGGTAAATCAATTACTGATCCTTCCAGTGGAGATTTAATGCTTGTGTTCGATTGACAACGTGTGAGCAGTTGCCGATAATCGCACTGGAATATTGAATCACCACTACCGCTAACGAGTATGGCTTTGGATAAAGCCTCTGCTATAGCTATGCAACTCACTGACTCTATACCCACAATGTGAACCATACGTTGTGTTTGCAAATGATAAGCATATAAACCAGTTTTACAACCAAGCAGTAGGATTTGATTATCATCTGCCTCATAAGCACAATTTATTTCCACCAATTTATGTGCATTTTTCTCATCCATGATAAGAATTAAAGTATCAAAAACATCGCTACCACATTCGGATTGAGTTTCAGTGTCACTTTCTAGTTTACCTTCGTAAGAATATTTATCTATTGAATTAGTGTCAGCTTGACTTTCTGTTGAGTCATTATTGTGGGCCGTAGCTTTAGTTGCTGTACTTTTCGAGACATCATTTTTATTTTCGCTACTACCCGAGAGAACAGCACTGACGCCATCGCAAGCTGTCTTAAATGTACTTCGACATTTGCGATGTACTTCAGTCTTACATGCTCTACATTTCCAATATGCCGCAGCAGCTATAAGTGGCTTTTTGCAGCATTCACAAAGGTTACCACCGATATTTGTTTCCATTAGCGCCAACTCGAACGCATGCTGAGTTTGAGGTATGACTTGAGTGCGGGAATTGGTAATCTTAACTTCTTCCTTTGGTGTTGACTTGGGTTTCGACGAATCAAGTTTTCTAGGTGAATTTGTTTTAACGCTTGAGACACTACCGAATTGTTTGGTTTTTTCATTAAAGGAAGCGTTTTTCATAGGAGATCTTAATATAGAACCATTATCTGAAAATATTTAATAATAAAGTTATATTATTTTAATAAAGTTAGTTAAATTTTAGTTTAATTATAGTGAATAAATGAAATTGATAAAAGTTAGTATGTTGTTATTGTTGTAAACCGCGGAGATTATGTAGTCCCTTTGAGTGTGATGAACGGGATTTGGCTGTCAAAATTAAAGAGTGGCTCGCTGATGATTTCCCGGGCAGCAAGAGCTGTTCTTGCCTTATTGAGATCAGTATATAGCCACGTACTAAACAATTACTTGTTACGTATATACACGTTTATTCATAATGTATGTCCAAACTAAAGCTCTACCAGGTCAGGTTTTTCTATCTATATACAAATTGATTTTACTTTAAACCCCACCCATTTTCAACCCACCTCTTACCCATAATTCCCCCGTCTCTCAATCAACCATCACCTATCCACATTCTAATCCATGTATTCGTCTTGTAAATCCTTTCATGTTATCTAATTTCTAGATCGAAATTGGTTACAACAGTAGCTCCGGGACGTAGACGCAACAAATTAGTATCTTTCTACTTTGTGTGACGCTTAGAATTCCGTAAATTTTTAAATCTATAAAAATTTAGTGATGTTTTTTTAAGACTTTATGTCTTTATTTTTTAGCTCAATACAAAGATCCTATTCACTTAGACCCTCTTTTTCCTTAGCTAAAAATCTATACGGGTTTGAATTCCAAAATAACGAAGAGTGGCATGCTAGAAGATCATTATATTCACTACTTGCTTATCCAAACAAATAAAGTTTACCTATGAGAGTAAAGCACAATATAAATAAACTGCTCAACAGCAGGAACCAGCACAGCAAACTGACACCCTAGAAAGTAGATGATACCCAGAGCAGACTGTCGATAACATTCTTGATAACTAATGCTTTATTTATGTATTTATTTATGTATAACACTCAATTTATAACGCTCTAAACATGTTGTGAGAGTATTAAGATTAGCTTGAAATTAATAACGTTCGATCGGGCAACAAAGTTTGACAGATCGAGAATAAATCTAGATTGAATCCAGTTTTTCAAATCAGAAACTATCCTATCCTATCCTATAGTATATGATACTGTATGATGGGATGGCAATATCCCATGAGTTTGTCTTAACTTAATACAAAGTTTTATATTATATAAATACTTAGAAGGAATAGCAGTGACTTCTATAAAAGTTCTTTACACAATACTTACATGAAAGCTTATCAACTTGTTCCTGCAATGTTTTATTACGAAGTTTCTCTCTATTTAACTCCTGTTGCAAGGTGCGGTACACTATTGACGATTCGATAACACCAGGATTTATGTTTTCTTTAGTGTTATGGCTACCGAAAAATTTATCAGCAAAAGTCTTTTTCTTTTTACCAGTCACATCCTCCAATTTCAATTGTAAATAATCAATTAATTTTTTATGCTGCGATATAGTGGTTTCAGATTTAACTTCACGTTGTACGTAAAAGTTTTCTTTTTCAGTTAAAATTTCATTTAATTCCTCGATCTCAGCACGCAATTCCGCAACATTAAGCATAGTTTCCTTGACTTCTGCTTGTAAAGATTGTATTTGCTCCTTGGCATAAAAGAGATCGCACAATACGCGTGAGTGATCCTCTTTCAAAGAATTTATTTCGGCCGAGTTACTCTCCTTCAGTGCTTGTAAACTACTGTTTTCATCCTTGAGAATTTCAATACGTTCTTGTGTTTGGAATAGATTTGTCGTCTGGTCTAATAGTTGTTTTTGTAGTGTGGCTAGTCTATTTTTTACGTCTTGAAGATTTGTTTTGTATTCTGTCAGTTCTGCTTTAAGTGTACGTATTTGTGCTTCATAAGTTTTATTCTGTGACTGTGCATCAAGTACATCTTTCTTTAGTGACGAAATTGTGTCATCTTTTTGTTGTATATTAACGTAGAGTTTTTCAATTTTTTCCGTTTGCGATTTATTACGTTTCTGTTCTGTTTCCAGCATAGCTTCGACTTCTGTCAGTTGATTGTCTGTGATAGTACAGGCATATTTAAGACGTTCATAATTATCTTGCAAATTTTTCATTTGCATCTGCAATTGTGATTTGGCATCGGTAAGTGTTACTATCTTTTGATGTTCTACTTTCAGTTCACCCAATAAACGTTTGACTTCCATTTTTTGTGAATCATTTACCTGCTGCGTGCGGTCTAATTTATTCACAGTTTCTTTGAGTTGTTCTTTTAATTTTTGTGAAGTTGATATGTGTTCAATAATCTGTAATATTATTAAAATATAAAATAAGTTCATAACTGTAATTAAATAACAAGACAATAAAATAAAAATTTTCTGATGAGGAAAGCATATGCGTTCATTTTACATCTGCATACTTTTCACGCGAACTTTAGTTAAACAATATTCTAACATATTTCAAAATCCAATAAAAATTACCTCTGATTTATTTTTCATACGCTCCTGTTCAGACTTCTCCCACATTCTATGTTCCTTTAGAACATCGCGCTTTGTTGCTGCGATCTCATCCTTTAACTCCTGCAAACGTTCCTCACGTTGTTTGATTTCCTCTTGAACTGCTTTATATAAACGCTGTGCTTCATCACGTTCATTTTGCACTTTTTTGATTCGTTCTTCGGTAAGTTCCATGCGACGTTGTGTCCGTTTATTTTCTGCTAAGGTGTCTTCCAATTGTTTTTCAGCTTTCCATAGTGCTAAGTGAGCTGTACGAGCTGCCTGACGTTCGACAGTTTTTTCACGTACAGTAACTGTCTCCAGTTTCATTTGCTTTCACATCGCCACACACTGTTGAATGGCTTGGTGCTGGGTATCGCGCTTTGGTAGGTATGAAGGTTTGTCATTATGTTCTCAAACATGGATTCCAGGCTCCAACGAGTAATTTGAATTTATTGCCCGTTTTCTCTGGCATTTTCCATTTCTTTGGGTACTCGAGATCTCGCGTAATTGGTTCTTCAACTAGCATGCATAACTCGTTAAAGAACCTGTGCAGTTTCAACGTGGATCCAGCTTATCGAAAGTCGGTTTCACAAGTTGTTCTACCTTCTACGAATGAAAAAAAAGCGTTCTAGAACACTATATTCGAATGTGATTTAACTCACTGCCAGTCTCTTTCCAAACGTGCATTCTTGTTCTAACAATACTCTTTTTCTCACAGTTGATGCCTGCTCAGTTCAATTTGATCATGCATTATATTTCTACTTCTAATTAAACGTTAAAATTTTTCATTGACTTTTGACTGTTTCATTTTAGCTTCTTCATGACTTTGAAGAACAAATAGTTTCATCAAGCTCAGAACGCACATCTTGAAGTTGCATAGTAAGTCGTGCCTTTGAGTCTCTTTCATTAAATAGCTGGCACGTAATTCGGCTAAAGAGCCTTCATAGGTCTGAATTACTTCTTCTTTATACTTCTCAAAATTTTTTTTATCCATTTGTGCTTGCTCTTTGCATTGTCGCAACATTTCTTTGTAGTTATTCATTTTTTCTTGTTGATGGGTTAGTTCTTCACTCTTCGCTATAAGTTCAGTTTGACGGGCTTCCAATTTTTCAGTTAAGTTACAAATTTCATCAATTTTTTCTGACAACAATTTCTCATAACGTTGTTCTGAAGCTATCTTAGCTTCTTCATACTTGTGTCGATTTAATCGTAACAATTCTGTAATTGTAGCCTCCTTTTGTACCCACATTTCCTCTTCAACCTTTACAGTACTTTGTAGGGTTTTCATTTGCTTCTTACAAGCGGCCACTTCAGCTGTTTTATCAGTAATAATCTTCTTCATTTTTGCTAACTCAATTTTCGCTTCTTGCAAACATTTTGACTGACTATGCGATTCCTGGGTTTTGTGTTCGCTTTGAATTAACTCCTTTCTAAGTTTACTTATTTCTTCCATACGATCTTTCAATTTAATCTCTAAATCTCTCAATTTAGTATTCAATTTAGCTAATCTTGTATCATTCACAACAAAAGCATTATCATCTGTGTTGCTCGATTTTTCCATATGCACAAAACTATAACCAATGAATGGTAAATCTTTGCCAGAAAAATCGTTCGATTTCATTGTCGCCAGTGTTGTTGGTTTTACAAATGTGTCAGAACGTCCCTTTTTGCTACGGCTTGGATCTTCGAAATTGGACACATCATCATCACTTTTGACTGTAGGTATTATTGGTGGAACTTGTGATCGCAATGTTTCCCACTTAATAGAACTGAAGAAAGGATGTTGTGTTATATTCACATAACTCAAACGATTTTTCGGGTTCGTTACTACAGATTCGATGAGGTTTTTAAAATTTTTAGACAGACTGATATCATTTGGAAACGATATAATCTCTTTTAGTGAACTATCGTCGCAATGACTAAGAATTTTCGAATAAGTTTCATGTACATTGTCCTCGTGAAAAGGCGTAACTTCGCAGATCAATTCATAGCCAATTATACCCATTGACCAATAATCACAACTGACCTAAAACATTAACATAATTTAATTTTTTTTTAAATGTTAGAAAATATAATATATTTATATTAAAGCTTTTAAACTGACTCACATTTCCCAATGAACTTTATAGTACAAATGGGTCTTGTAAAGATAACCTAAAGTACTAAAACAATGGAAGGTCAAATGGGATAGACAGGTAGGTTAGTAAAGATGGACAGTGCTGGAACAACAAAATGCACAGAAAAACAGGTTTCTATTTTTTATTACGTAATTTGTTGTTCAGTGCCTTTTTTTAATGAAATGAACTATATTATAAATGGCAATGCATATGAACTATATTATAAAAGACAATTTATATGAACTATATTATAAATGACAATGCATATGAACTATATTATAAAGGACAATTTATATGAACTATATTATAAATGACAATTTATATAAACTATATTATAAGTGACAATGCATATGAACTGTGTTATAAAAGACAATGCATATGAACTATATTATAAAAGACAATTTATATGAACTATATTATAAATGACAATGCATATGAACTATATTATAAAGGACAATTTATATGAACTATATTATAAATGACAATTTATATGAACTATATTATAAATGACAATGCATATGAACTGTATTATAAAAGACAATGCATATGAACTATATTATAAAAGACAATTTATATGAACTATATTATAAATGACAATGCATATGAACTATATTATAAAGGACAATTTATATGAACTATATTATATATGGCAATGCATTAAAAATCTCATTTAGAATTTTTTTCAGTAATTTTAAGCTACTCTCAATTGATTACTGTAATTTAATAAAAAAATTTTAGTATCAATAAAAACCATATATTATGCTTGGTTGACAATACAAATCGAAACTAGGAAGTTTCAGAGAATCAATGATTTGAAATTTAGCTTTGAATAGCTAAAATGCAGTTAGAAGGTTTTCAAGTTATTTGTAAACTGTATATTTTATTTTTACAGTTTTTGAAATCTTTCTTTACTAAATAAGGAAATAAAAGGTGGGAAGAATAAACGATATAAAGGGATGCAAGTTGACTGCGTTCTATTAAGGAAAATGTGTCGCTCAAAAGACCACTTTATGTTTTGACAAAGGTTTAAAGTTCTTATACGGTAACACATCGCCTTAGCATAACCTAAGCATCGCCGATATAACCTAACCTAACCATTTTCAATTTTATAATACTAGATACAATACTACATAAGTGTTTTAGAAAAGAAACAGTCTTTTCTATTAATAAACTTCTGTTGGGCAGATAAGTGAAGTAGACTTAGTATTGGATATATGTTTTCAGGCAAGTGCTTAGTATTGTCATGAGATAAATTACTGATATATTTTCTTCCTCATCTCATTCCCAGCTAACTATTAGAAGTATGCCCCCATCAACACGGCTTATTTTGTGTTGAGTTTTTTTATTTGTGATTTGATATGGACCATGTCATAAATATGTGGTAACATATGCTATGATATTAACAACTATGGGATTTTTCTTATATTTTTCTTCAAATTTTAAACTACATTTCGTGTAATATAAACCAATATCATAGAACATTATAAAAAACTAATAAAAACTGCATATATTTCAGCAAAAAAATACTTACGTCATGCAACGACTTTGTCAATTTATATGTAGATATTGTTTGTAGTAACTCTGGAGCAATATAATCAGGTGTTCCGACTGGCGATAAACTTATAACTTGACCATCTCTGTCCAAAGCAGCAGCATTACCAAAATCAGCCAATTTAATATGACCAAAACGATCAATAAGTATGTTTTCAGGTTTTATGTCACGGTGTACATAACCCATGGTATGCAAGGCGTGTATAGCCAATATCAATTCAGCTAAATAAAACCTTGTCAAATCCTCATCAAAAGGACCAAAACGAGACATAAGATTCAAAAGATCGCCACCAGGTAAAAATTCCATTACTAAATAGAGATTATCGTTGTCCTATATAATAAAATTATTATCAATTATTATTATTATTACTATTACTATTATTATCACAACAAATATTTTTGTATTTAATGTTAAATTATAAAATATTGAATAAAATTAAAATTACCGTGCACTATCTTGAAAATTTGATTTTAATTATTTGTGTTAAACTATGAAAGTGAAAATGTTAAAATAATATATATACGAAAGGAATTTTTTACTAATTCCACACATATACATATGTTAAAAATTTGTTACCTGAAAGGCGTATTGTAAATTTGTAATCCATTGCGACCTGTGTTGTGACATTATATCACGTTCTTCCTTCACCTGTGATGTAGTAACATTAGACTTTTTAATTTTTTTCATAGCGTATATATCGCCCGTTTGGCGCTCAACCACCACATTAACATCACCAAAGTAACCTTTTCCAATTAAACTTTTAACAGTGAAATCATCTATATGCACTCTTAAATGTTGTGTTTCTTCAACAATGGAACGATCTGTTTAAAAATGTGTTCTTATATATAATTATTAACCAATTCCTAAATACATACATTTATTCACGAAATCTGCAATATTGCGATCCCGTTTTTTAAGTGTGTCCTTATCACATTCATTGTAAAGTAAACAAAACACATCTAAAAGTGTTTCCCGGCTATTAATTAAATAATAATAGGCATATAATTCATAAGTAATATTTATTAATAACAAATGAAGTTTATACTCACTTCATAAACTCTGCAACAGCATTACTGACTGCAGCGCCGCCATTGCAAGTACTGCGTCTTGTGGCTTTTGTAGTGACGCCAACTCCTTTAGCCACAATTAAATTATTTAGACGCGAAGTACGTACACTAATCGGGTCCCGATGAGGCGCCATATCTTATGTTTATATTAACGCGAATTTAATTAATAAATGCATAAAATTCTATTAATATTACAACATTACAAAATGAAAATACAACAAAATAAAGGCAGCTGCAACGAAACGACTCCGACACGAACGAACGTTTAAATTATTTTGAACCTGAATAAGTGTCAAAAATAGTGTTGCCAGCAAAGCAAACGACATTGAGAAAATTTGATGAGTACACAGAGAAAAATATTTTAATAATGCAGAATTTTATAGTTTTAGAATATTTCATTACAAATTAAGGCCGTTTGCGAGTTCAAGTAAGAAATAGTAAATTTGGTTGGTATGGCAGCGAATGTTAGTACTTACCAGAATTTCGAGTAGGGTAAATTATATAAAAATTAAGTAAATTGGGTGAAATTGTTTACTAATTCACTTCAATTAGGGGAATGTTAATAGAAATGAACTGTCAAGGCAAAACACATTGATATGTTGACTTTTGAAGCTTTACTTCTACACCGCGTGGATAGAAAAACAAATCCATTGCTTACTAAACCTTATAGTATATCTATATTTCAACTTATGTTAATCAGCAATTTTTACTTAATAAGTAAAATTAAAATTAATAATTTTAAGCATTTACATTTTATTTTCAGAGCTTAGTGAACAATTATATAAAAGAAAAAACTAAAAGTAATTTTTTTCGTTAAGTTATAATCTTTGTTTTTTTTCAAAACTTAGTCATAATTGCCGGATTAGAAATTTTTGAGTTTGCATTAGCTAAGCCAGTAGACTGGAAAATAAATATGCAATTATTTCTCATATATTTTTATAAATTTTCTGTGCCAAATGTAACTACACCTTACACTCCTATCGAGATAAACCCGAAAATAAGTTAAGTTCCATAATCAAACCATACTGTTAAAAGAAAATATTGCCATGCTGACAGTAGCAGCTATACTATTGGAAAAGTCGAAACAAAGGTGCTGAAGGGACTACTTGAGACTAGTTCGTAATAGACTACTTTTGTTATGTTTACAATCATGTAAAAGCTATATTTCATCAACTAATGCAATTATTTTATCTATGTTTAGTGCTCTCCAATTTTGTTATATTTCTTTGTCGTATTATTTTAGCTAGTAAATAAAACGCTAGCTAAAAATATCTGGTTTTAAAATATTCTTAAATCCCATCAAGTATATAGCAGGTGTTAGAATATTCTTATTCCCATCAAGTATATACATATATAGCAAGTGACAATACAAAAAAAATAAATAAAAACGTAAAATTTGGGTTTTGCAGTAATATGTGCTTAAGGGATTAAAAAATTTATTAGATTTTATGATTAACTAACACCTGCACACATATACTCATAAGCAGTACAATATTAACCACAAAAGTAGGTGATATATTCGTATTGGTATATAAAAACAAATAACCCTGACAATAGAATAATTATAATAAAAGAAAATACACAAAAAGCAAATCGACAAAATATTCAATTTTATCGCTATGTCCCTCACATAACTGTTTTTAAAGTTAAAAAATGACAGAATGGTACTCAATGGTAATCAAATTAATTGGTATATTCAGTTTATTAAACTGAATAAAATATAAACTGGCGCCTTTTCAAATTCGCCGTAATTTCATTTGATTAGGAAAAGTGATGCCATATTAAATATATTACAGGTGTGCATTTTTAAGCACACAAAGTTTACTACAAATCCAAAATGTTTGGAAAAAGTGTTTTTTAACTGTTGATATTCAGAATTCGCATTTCAATGTTATTAACACCTCAAACAATCCTAAAAAATTAACCATCGGTTATCGACTCTGTTTAGTTTCAAAAATAGTCAAACCGATCAAAATCGAGTCCGCCACACATTTGGTTAACTTTTCAATACCTCGTTATCTATTATCATCAGTATTTAATTTTCTTTTTGAAATTTATTTCAGAATTCTATTGGAATTTATCTTTATTTAAGTCTTTATTTAAAATTAAGAAAGTTATTCGGCTACTAATTGTTCATTTTTGTATTTCAAATATATAATTCAATTACAATAAATTTACTTTTTTTTTAAATTTTTAAAGTAAAATATATTAATATATTATATTGAAACAATGTATTAAATTTATACGTAATAATATTAATTTAGATTTCATTGGGTCTAATCACATTAGTATATGCATAAACACTAGTCTATATATATGACTGACCTGTTTTTCTTCGCAGGATGGCTTTTTGTCCATTGAACATAAGACAGAAAGTCATAGTAATTATGTAAAATGGAAAAAAAATTTTTTTTCAGTTGGTGGAAAGCATCGAATGTCAAATTGTACGCTTTAAATCATCTCCTAAGAACGCAAAATGCGTAAATTTCAGCCGTTGGGACGTAAAAATTAAAAGCTGTCGTTTACATAAAGGGTCAGCAATTGAGGAGGCTATTAGCTCATACATTTATTTATTTAATTTATTTATAATATATATGCATACTATAGCAATAGTATGCATATTATAAAGCTTAGAAACAAGGCTTCAAGCTACTAAATTTATATTACACATTGATTGAAAATTATAATAATAATATTATAAATTATCTAATAATTTATACTACAACATTATATAGAATCGTTACATTTGATCGTATACGCTAATTATTTTGAGAAAATTAATTGTTTTTTTAATGTTTTCCTCCGTGGGTTTGACATTGAGATGTTTCAGAAGTTTTTGAGTGTATGATGGGAGAAGTGAGGACAATTGAATAGGATACGGATAATTGATGTAAAAAGATTTCAGAAAGATTTTTGTATGTAAAAAATTGAGAACTTGAGCTAAGTGAATAATATCACTATATGAAAACATTAGTCATACTAACATATGTCCTTATAAAATACCGCAACAGTAATCATACTATTCATACATATGCAATAATATCATTATAAATTTTGGTGTGATACAAATATTATAATATAAATTGAAATCGTTTGAATAGAAGTGTACAATTATAACGTATGTAAAGGAATTGTATTAAAATAAGAGATAAAATTTTAGAATAAAAAAAATACAACCTTACAATTGTTGCTTAAATTCGCCGCAATATTTTACGCGTTTCTTTAATAAAATTGTCGCTTCGCTTAGTCGGGCGCAAATTGCCTACAGGAATTTCTTGCGTGTGTAAAGAGCGACTCGATTGATGCAAAAATTTGTGCAAAATAAAAAGCCGGTATTTTTAATTTGCCAATTTTCATTTATCAATTATTAAAGGAGTTGAAAAGACATGTCGGGTATTGTGTTGGATAAAGACACATTTTTGCGTCGAATAAAACGACTTTATTCAGAATGGAAGGTGTGTGACTGTTTTAGTATCAAGCTAATAAAATAATAATTTTGAATAATTTAAGCTAATATTTATTATATTTATACAAGTCAATTTATATGCATTAATTAAGTACTTAAAAGGATATAAAAAAAAGGATTTTGGGTTCAGCTAAGCAGTGGCTATTTGCGTCTTGAATGCAGACTGCAATTTATCACATTTTTGGTTATTTAATTGTATTGGTAAATGCTGTCGGTGTGTGTATTTTTGCGTATCCTGTGAAGCCACCAAATACAACAAAAAACTGATGATTTGAGATATTTTGTAAAAATTTTAAATAAGTGCGCCGCAGCTTTATATGTTTTACTCATTATTAGAGAAAAATAATCTAAAGTTAGGTTACTTGTTACACATGGAATCAACGTAAATTCCAACAAATAAGCCACAACTGATATCTGATTTAATAAATATATAAATATTATTTATCTATCTTTTGCTTTTAGAATCCTACTATTGCACACGATGAATCGCTGAAGAAAGTGAGTTGTATTATGACGGTTGTTGGCGTTGACGAGGTCATAGTTTATTCGAAGTCAACAGCACTACAAACCTGGTTGCTCGGATATGAGTTCACTGATACGATCTCGGTATTTACGATAGATGGAATATATTTTCTTACCAGTAAAAAGAAAATTGAGTTTTTAAGACAAATAGAAAATTGCAAAGATACTGAGATTCCAGAAATCAAACTAATAGTTAGAGATCGAGTAAGTAAAATGTATTAAATTAATTGTTTTTTATTAATCAATTTCATCATATTATGATATTTACAGAATGACAAAGACAAGGTCAACTTTGAAAAGTTACTGGGGTATATGAAAGCCTCTAACAAAGGCAAAGTAGTCGGTGTGTTCAGTAAAGACGGCTTCCCTGGCGAATTTTGTGAATCATGGAAGTCGGTATATAAGAAGGAAAATTTCGAAAATGTTGATATTAGTGCTGCCATTGCTTATATTATGTGCCCAAAAGATGAACCTGAAATTAATAACATACGTAAAGCAGCTTTAGTTTCAGTTGATTTATTTACAAAGTATTTAAAAGATCAAATTATGGTTGTAATTGATTCTGACAAGGTAAGTTCTATTATTTTCTATTATTATATATTTTCTAAAAATATAATATATTTATATTACAGAAAGTAAAACATTCTAAACTTTCGGAGGGAGCTGAAAGTGCACTCACAGATAAGAAATATGTATCTGGAGTAGATATATCATTACTAGAAATGTGTTATCCACCAATTATACAGTCGGGTGGTGTATACAGTTTGAAATTCTCTGCGCATAGCGACAAAAATTTTCTACATTTTGGGGTCATTGTTTGTTCTTTGGGAGCACGTTATAAGTCCTACTGCTCAAATATATCTCGGACATTTTTAGTAAATCCCACTCAGCAAATGCAAGACAATTACAATTTTTTAGTAAATATACAAGAAGAGATTTTAAAACTGCTTAAACCAGGTATAAAACTAAATAAAATATATGATGCTGCTATTGAATATGTCAAAAAGGAAAAGCCTTCTTTGCTCGAAAATCTTACGAAAACTTTTGGCTTTGCTTTGGGTATTGAGTTTCGTGAAAACTCTATAATAATTGGACCCAAATGCCAAGCAGAAGTTAAGAAAAATATGATCTTTAATGTAAATATAGGCATATCTAATCTTACAAACTCAGAATCGACTGACAAGGAAGGTAAAAGTTATGCACTTTTTATTGGCGACACAGTGTTGGTTGGTGAACAATCACCTGCTAGCATTATGACACCATCAAAAAAGAAAATCAAAAATATCGGCATATTCATAAAAGACGATAGTGATGAGGATGATGGTGACGATAAGGAGGAAGTAAAAGAAGATAAAGGTACGGAAATACTTGGTCGTAGTAAGAGAAATGCAGTATTAGAAAGTAAATTGCGTACTGAAACCAATACCGAAGAGAAACGCAAAGAACATCAGAAAGAATTAGCTCAGCGCCTAAATGAACAAGCTCGAGAGCGTTTAGCTAAACAAGGTGATTCTAAAGAGGTAGAAAAGGTACGCAAAAATACTGTCTCATATAAATCAGTGAGCCAAATGCCACGTGAAACGGAAGTTAAAGAGCTTAAGCTGTTTGTTGATAAAAAATATGAAACTGTTATTATGCCGATCTTTGGCATAACAGTACCCTTTCACATTTCGATGATTAAAAATATATCACAATCGGTAGAAGGTGAATATACATATTTACGTATAAACTTTTTCCATCCTGGTGCCACAATGGGAAGAAATGAAGGCGGCTTGTATCCACAACCAGAAGCAACTTTTGTTAAAGAAGTGTAAGTTTTTAAGAAATTATCTAAAACGAATCAAGAGTTACAGTTATCAAAGCACATATTTGCAATAGAAAATATATTTAAAAATCAAGGCTTAATCCACTTGGAGTTTCAAATTTCTTATAACATACAATTCTTAATTCTTAATACAATTTTTTGTATACATTTTATCCTAATTAGTATTGTTGATTGTTAATGATGATATATGAAATCTAGTTGTGTACAGACTTATATATGCTATGACTGCAATATTGATTTGCTTATGGAATTCTTTAGAGTTTTTGTTTATAGTTAACATTTATATTTTTAGTACATATCGTGCTTCAAATGTGAAAGAGCATGGTGAAGTAGCTGCATCGTCATCAAATCTAAATAATGCTTTCCGTCTGATTAAAGAAGTACAAAAACGTTTTAAAACACGTGAAGCTGAAGAAAGAGAAAAAGAGGATCTAGTTAAGCAAGATACTCTTATACTTTCTCAAAATAAGGGTAATCCAAAATTGAAAGATTTATATATACGTCCAAACATAGTAACGAAACGAATGACTGGCAGTTTGGAGGCACATACCAATGGTTTTCGTTACATTTCCGTACGTGGTGATAAGGTCGATATTTTGTACAATAACATCAAGAGCGCTTTCTTTCAACCTTGCGACAGTGAAATGATTATACTTTTACATTTTCATTTGAAACATGCCATCATGTTTGGCAAGAAAAAACATTTGGATGTACAGTTTTATACAGAAGTTGGTGAAATTACCACTGATTTAGGTAAACATCAACACATGCATGATCGTGATGATTTGGCTGCTGAACAGGCTGAGCGTGAATTGCGTCATAAACTGAAAACAGCATTCAAGAGTTTCTGTGAAAAAGTTGAAAGCATGACGAAGCAACAAGTTGAATTCGATACACCATTCCGTGAATTAGGTTTTCCAGGTGCACCATTCCGCAGCACTGTTAATTTAATGCCCACCTCTGGCAGTTTAGTTAATCTTACTGAATGGCCACCATTTGTTATAACACTTGATGATGTAGAATTAGTGCACTTTGAGCGTGTTCAATTTCATTTACGTAATTTTGATATGGTTTTTGTTTTCAAAGATTATCATAAAAGGGTTGCTATGGTTAATGCAATACCGATGAGTATGTTAGATCATGTAAAAGAGTGGTTAAAGTAAGTTATCATAATATATATTATGCATATTTTTCGTAAAATAAAGTTATTTTTTATTTTATTTTAGTTCTTGCGATATACGTTATTCAGAGGGTATACAATCTTTGAATTGGGCAAAAATTATGAAAACAATTACTGATAATCCAGAAAACTTCTTTGAGGAGGGAGGCTGGACATTCTTAGATCCAGAATCGGGCAGCGAAGGAGGAAATGAATCTGCTGAATCAGAAGAAGACGAAGTTTATGAACCGTCTGATTTTGGTTCCGATGATGAAAGTGATGAGGATTCTGAATATTCGGAGGCATCAGAAGATGAAAGCGACGATAGTGAAGGTAAGCTTTATGATACAATTAGTGAGTGATCCAATATGCTTATAAAAATTTTGTAGTTGTTATACAGTAAACTTTAAATTTAAGACTTATTCCTTTGCACTGTTTACAATTAGTTAAATCGAATTAATATATTCAACAATAAAATATAAGGCATATTCACGATCTCGCGTTATTTAAATTTCTATTCCCTTCTATTTTTTTACTAGCTGAATATCGAAGATAGAATTAAATTTGAATATTTTTTTGCAAACATATATTAGATTTAACAACATCAATTGTGAGACTTGAACCTACTAAAACCACCTCTTAGGAATGAATGGAGAAGATTTTCACAGTAATGTGATAACTTTATTTCAGTAATAAGGGAGAGAGATGAGAGCAGATAGGTTTACTACCTAGTAACATCACTTGTTGATAGCCGTCAGTATAGATATAATGTTTATCTTATAATATGATATGTGTGATTTTCAGAATATTTTAAGACTATTTCAGCTGCCTTATTCTTCTTTTCTTATTTTTGTTTGGCAGACAACCACCTAATTTAACAGAAGTATCTTCCTCCATCCTTCGCAATGGCGAAGGATATAGTATATTAATTTCTGGCGTCGTCGATGGATAGCCAGATTGAATTATTAAGTTCTGCTTTAAATAAATTTTCATATGCTTCCTTTTGTAGGTCTTGTGTAGTCATAAAATTGCTGTAATGTACACTATTTATCGTATTCCATTGAATAGAATCATAACTTTTCCACAGTATTTATATCGAACATTTTAAATGTACTTTAAGACAATGATTTCGTTTGTTAAATGATATACTATTCTATATAACGAATGTATAATTTAACGAATATCTAATTTAACGAAAATGAAATTCTGTCATTGACTATTCTATATAACGAATGCATAATTTATAATATAAAATATAGTCAAGAGCAGAATTTTGTAGTTCGTTAAATTGGATATTCGTGAAATTGGGTATTCGTTATATTAGACGTCTACTGTATATTAGATAATATCTATAAAAGCTTTTCGAAATAAATCTGAATCACAATTGGTTATATTGAATAGTCAATGACAGCATTTTATAGCTCGTTAAATTAAATATTGGCATTAACTGTTTGACGAATTGTTTGTTATTCTACAATTATATATTTCCTTACGATAAATAAAAGAAATAGTGACAGTCAATGTTGCGAATAATTCTATTAAATAAAATTCAAATTTAATTTTACTTTCCTGGTATTAACTACACAATTATTTACAGATCTTGGTTCTGATGAGGAGTCTGGTAAAGATTGGTCTGATCTGGAGAGAGAAGCAGCTGAGGAGGATCGTAATCAAGAATTTAATGGAGACGATAAACATAATGGCAAAAGCTATGACAAAAAACATTCAAAAAGTTCAAAACACAGGTAAATAAGATATTCCCTTCTTGGAAATTCCCTTCTTGATTTTAAGATGTCTAATACTAAATAGACCAATGTAAATACAAAATCTAGATTCTGTTACTTATTTTTTGCATTGTATATTTATAACAAAATGATTATAATTATTGAGTTGGTGTGCTGGGAAAAAATTACCTTTTAAATTCTGTTTGTCTAAAACCATTTTCTTTCGTTATTAAATTTTTTGAAATGCTTAGTCGAAGTGATCGAGGGAACCAGCAACAGAACAAAAAGCATAAATCTGCTACACACACAAAAAATAGCAAACACACGAGTTCAACATCCCATAGGTTTGTTACGTACATTTTTATAAAATATAATACGGATTGGCAATCAAAATGCAAATTTAATGCTTTTAAAGCCGAGTTGTGCAGATTGAACAAAATTTAAATATTTCAATAAACAATAAACTTTTAAGTTTCTCTCATTTTAAAATTCAATAAAAATATCAATTATTTTTTTCTAAATTAATTCCATTAACAATTATTTTCGATTTATTAATAAATTATTTTCACTTTCCAATAACAGCCCAGTTAAATCGTCAAAAGATAAACATCACAGCAAGGACAAACATCATTCCTCATCGCACAAAGATCGTAGTCGCGATAAAGGTCATCACAGCAGCAGTAGCAAACGTTCCCGCGAGGATAGTCGAGATCATGGACATAAATCTAAAAAATCTCGTCATTAACAAAACCAACAGCTTAAAAAAAATTCTTTTTTATTCTCTTATTAATTAATACGTATAGTTTTTTACTTTTAAGTTATATTATCTTATGGATATTACGCCAATAGTACTTCTTTCATAAATCTCCACAACAATTGCATGAATGAGTTAAATTATATTTGTTTTTATTTAAGTAAAAATCAAAAAAAAAACAAAAACGGATTAACTTGTATTTAATTTAAAAGCCAATGTTAAGTTATCATACATAAATTTATATGTCAAAAACCGTAAAGCATATTGAGTAAAATAACTTTTTAATGTAAAACAATAACTTTTATTTAAACTAAATAGATTAAGCCACATCAAAATATGTATATGGGTATTTTGAGAAAAATGTATGTATGTATTTAAGGGGACGGGTATGTATTTGGTTTATATATACATTTTGTATCATGTGGAAAATTTGGTCACAAATGTTGAATTTCATTATTTTGGGGCAATTTCTTCTAATACGCTATATATCTCCCACAAAAAACAACATATTCCCCGTGCAGCAAGAACTGCCCTAGCTTAATTATCTCGTTACTTGTCGATTAATTGATGCATTAATCCGTTAATTTCCAATGTGTACCCTAACTGCAACTCTACTATTCATGATGTTATGAATAGTTATGAATATCCAATATGTTTTCCTGCCTCAACGCACATACAACCTTGAGTCCAATTGATTCTTGTACTCATTCCATAGAAGTGACCAGGTTTCCCTAATCCTGGTTGATTTCAATTTAAATTTCACCCATCCCAAATCATTTCTATCCTTTCCCCTCTCACTACTTTTACCCTTCCACATTCGAACCCATATATGCGTCTTTGTAATTCCTTCCATATTATTTTCTTTTTATATTCTTGCGGGTAAAAAAATAACAACTATGTTGTGCTCTGGCATGCCCTGGTTTTTGAGATATTGTCCTTTAACATTGTTAAACAATAATTTTAATATTGAATAAAACATAAATGCTCACCCCAAGGAACATGAAGCTCTTCAGGTTCTTTACCAATATTCACGAAAGTGTGAAGCTAATGCAGTTCTTGAAGATTTTGCGGTCATTTACAAGAAGGTACATGAGGGTCTTTTCAAATGAGCAGAATACAGTAAAAATCGCTGAAATGGAACACCGTTAATGTGTAACTTTATTACACGTACATGGAAAGTTATCCGATGGCGTTCCATTGCAAGTAACCGATCAACTGGGTCGCACGTTCAGTTTTTTTTGTTTGTGTGAAAACAATAACTTTAAAATCTGATATCTAGAAAACCTTAAAACTTTTTATAATTATTAAAACATTAAAAATTATTATATATAATGAAATTATAATATTTTTTTTCCGTTCGCTCTGATTTCTTTTGCTCTTTTGTTCTCTTTTTAAGTTTACACCAAACAATTCTAAAGATGAAAATTACAAACCCTTTTTTTTGTATCTTTATGGACGTCTATGGTATTCCAAGTTAAACAGTGTGCTTCTAAATCCACTTTAATTTGAAAGAAATAGTACGTTTTAATACTTTTTTCACATATTTTATTTTCTTGTCAATTATTAACAATTCAACAATTTTATGTTTCATTTAAAACGTCATTGTATTTTATTATTGTAATTAATTTTCATAAGACTTTCATTTGTTACTAATAACGAAACCGATTTCTTATTGTCGTATTACTGTTTGAATTTCTATTAATTTTCACATCAAACATATTCCGTGTTTTGTTTATAGGAAAACGCATTTTATTTTTTAACCAAGTAGTAAAGGCGCGTTCATTATCCTGCATTTTACGCATTTCATCTTCAGTGGTTTTTAAAGTTTGTTCCACTGCGAGTCGTTGCTTTTGCACCAAACGTTTCTCCCGCTGTTGTAGTTGCTCGCGACTCAACCCATATTCGGAAAGATATCCCGTATATTTTGGTAGCTTCTCTTGTGCAGCATTCCGATATTCACAGCATATTTTATAATTTAATTTCAAATCAGTAACCTCTGGCGGGGTCATGTGCTTCTGTGTATTATTGCCATGGTTACGCATCGAAAATCTTTTACGAAAAGGTGAAAATTTTCGTATTTTATTTACTCTAGATTTCGTACATTCATCTAAATCATCAAGTGGCGTCTTATCGTAATCATCCGGTATGTAGGAAGCAACAATAATGGATAAATTATCATCATCATCATCGTCTTCATCGATTTCATTGGCAAAAGTATTGTCATCAAATTCATTATCAGTATCAATGCCTACTTCGGCTTCACCGTCGGACGAAAGTAAGTTAGTCAGACTCTTATTGTCTTCTTCATCGCAATCAAAAGTTGCTTGCTTCATAATGCGTCGATGCAGTGTGATAGGTGAATTATTTAAGGCCTCTTTCAATTCTTGTTCTATATCCATTACCACAATCTCTTCACAGATTTCTTCAAGTATATCTGGTTCATTTTCTGCAATTATTTCTGCTGAAATGTCGGTAGTTGATTCTGTTATTGTATCAGCCATTACCACAGCACCTAAATCAACATCCTCCTTTGGGAAATTTGTTTCATTATCATCTAGTGTCTGCTGAACCGAGTCTAGCAATTCTGCATTTGTTTCCTCTATTATAGCGGGAAACTTCTCAACTTTCGCCAGATTAGAGTTGAAATCCTTTTCAGTTTCAAGATTAGCTAATGTTTCTGCTATACTAGCATTATTATCAGTGGGAGTTTCCGGTTCATAGTCTTCTAAATCTGGCGCAAATGTTACTTTACGATTTGCATTGCTTGTCTCACTGCTATTCCCATTATCCGTATCCGAATCAGCAAACAACTCCTTATTCGCTTCCTTAATTTTATCCACGATGTTGTATTCGTTGACAGGCTTCAAAACTTTAGACATTTTTTAATGTATTAATGTGTAAGAAAATAATTTAAAAAAAAGAACTAAGCAAATATGCACAGGTTACTTACAGTAGACTTCGCAATCCTCATCTGACTCGGCCTCGTGCTGCAACATCTCAGCCAAGCGTGTCCGACAGTCAAGCTGCGTGTAACTTTTGCTAAAAATATTTCAATATTCAAAATATAAACTCCATTCGGTTCGTCATGAATCATATATTTCAGATACCTTATTGACACAAAACACTGCACCGCTTTGTAACAATCACCGAAGTACTATAAACTCTTATGCACTCTCATATATCCAATAAATTTTCTTCCGTATATTTGAAATCAGTATGTGTATAAGGAGTAACGCTTTCTAATATATAATGCCAACAACTTTAACTTAGTTAATAGTAAATTTATAGGTTTTTATTTCCAAAGTTTAGATGCACGCTATACTGACAAGTTTTTTAATTTAACCCTTTAAACTGTTAAACCACTCTTAAACCTCCCTACACACAATAATTTAACAAATACAAACGAAACGAATCAATAAATAACCTTCTACCTCAAAATTTTGGAACTTACATATATATATTAACTCAAGTATTATATTGACTGTTATAGTTTTATTAATACAACTTAACATCGAGACATTGAAGTATCCATCAGTTGTTACCACAATTATGGTTTCCATGTAAAAGCATTGCTCTTTTGAAACACTCAAACGAATTTAAGTGGACATTAGGCGGAAACAGTTTCAAAAATAAATCATGTTCTCTCTGTCAAGCTTCTCTAATATGATAGAGTTCATAGTAAAGTTAACTAAAAATAATGTGAATCACGATGCATTCGTTAGATAAATAATTAAGGGGAATAGAAAGAAAAGAGAATAGAAGGTTTCTCAAGTAAGTGTCACGGCATTGTCCAGAACCTGATACAGCATGTTGTTTCCCAAAAAAAAAGCACAAATATAGCGCCGAGCAAACATGGGGTTAGCATTTAATGATAGGAGATTTTCCTATTAAGAAATATGCTCCGGCTTGAGCAAGAGAAGCATTACGGGGACGATCCCTTAACTCACACTATGTTAAACCCAACTTTGGTTTAGTGGAATCCAATTGTCTTTTGTTAAAGAAGAAATAGTAGCAACAATATTCCAAATTGAACCATATACTTTTCTAACTTGCAAAACTAAGTTCTTTGACAAACACATTCCAAAGTATTCAATTTTGCGTCTGCGTTTTCCCTCCTACCGAAGATTAAAAAAATGTTCCTTTAATTAAATGAAACATTTTCTTTCTGATTACCGACGGGGTCTAACGTTTCCGCTTTAATAACATATAACCTTATAACATAGAGCTGAACCAGAATATTGTCGCATAGAACACGACAATACTCTATGTAAAAGAAAAGGAGTATATTAAAGTAATATTATGAAATTTTGATGATTGAATTTACAGAAATCATTAGTTTGTGTTTTTAAATTTATTTTTCTATACTCAACTGTAACTTTTGATATAGTTCCATTAAGACTACGTTCCCAATCAACATTCCTTTAAAAAATATCTTACTGTTTCTTTAAAGTATATACTTTATAATCCTTCGCCATCAAGATAGGATCTTTTTGACTATTCTACTGACGGTATTTACATCATATATAACGTATATTTAAAATACATTATACTTTATCATAATAAATGTGATAATGTATAAGAGCCATTAGGTCATCAAACGTACTCTAAATTTATTTTACAATCATTTAGAAACTTATAATTTTGAATAACTTTATGTTTTTGTTCTACAATTCTACTCTAACACAACACTTTTTTAAC
>NC_051846.1:77876793-77901506 GCF_002237135.1 Teleopsis dalmanni | reverse complement strand
TAATACTAAATAGACCAATGTAAATACAAAATCTAGATTCTGTTACTTATTTTTTGCATTGTATATTTATAACAAAATGATTATAATAATTGAGTTGGTGTGCTGGGAAAAAATTACCTTTTAAATTCTGTTTGTCTAAAACCATTTTCTTTCGTTATTAAATTTTTTGAAATGCTTAGTCGAAGTGATCGAGGGAACCAGCAACAGAACAAAAAGCATAAATCTGCTACACACACAAAAAATAGCAAACACACGAGTTCAACATCCCATAGGTTTGTTACGTACATTTTTATAAAATATAATACGGATTGGCAATCAAAATGCAAATTTAATGCTTTTAAAGCCGAGTTGTGCAGATTGAACAAAATTTAAATATTTCAATAAACAATAAACTTTTAAGTTTCTCTCATTTTAAAATTCAATAAAAATATCAATTATTTTTTTCTAAATTAATTCCATTAACAATTATTTTCGATTAATTAATAAATTATTTTCACTTTCCAATAACAGCCCAGTTAAATCGTCAAAAGATAAACATCACAGCAAGGACAAGCATCATTCCTCATCGCACAAAGATCGTAGTCGCGATAAAGGTCATCACAGCAGCAGTAGCAAACGTTCCCGCGAGGATAGTCGAGATCATGGACATAAATCTAAAAAATCTCGTCATTAACAAAACCAACAGCTTAAAAAAAATTTTTTTTTATTCTCTTATTAATTAATACGTATAGTTTTTTACTTTTAAGTTATATTATCTTATGGATATTACGCCAATAGTACTTCTTTCATAAATCTCCACAACAATTGCATGAATGAGTTAAATTATATTTGTTTTTATTTAAGTAAAAACCCAAAAAAAAACAAAAACGGATTAACTTGTATTTAATTTAAAAGCCAATGTTAAGTTATCATACATAAATTTATATGTCAAAAACCGTAAAGCATATTGAGTAAAATAACTTTTTAATGTAAAACAATAACTTTTATTTAAACTAAATAGGCACATCAAAATATGTATATGGGTATTTTGAGAAAAATGTATGTATGTATTTAAGGGGACGGGTATGTATTTGGTTTATATATACATTTTGTATCATGTGAAAAATTTGGTTACAAATGTTGAATTTCATTATTTTGGGCAATTTCTTCTAATACCCTATATATCTCCCACAAAGAACAACGTATTCCCCGTGCAGCAAGAACTGCCCTAGCTCAATTATCTCCTTACGTATCGATTAATTGATGCATTAATCCGTTAATTTCCAATGTGTACCCTAACTGCAACTCTACTATTCATGATGTTATGAATAGTTATGAATATCCAATATGTTTTCCTGCCTCAACGCACATACAACCTTGAGTCCAATTGATTC
This sequence comes from Teleopsis dalmanni, assembly GCF_002237135.1. Classification (NCBI taxonomy): domain Eukaryota; kingdom Metazoa; phylum Arthropoda; class Insecta; order Diptera; family Diopsidae; genus Teleopsis; species Teleopsis dalmanni. The sequence goes on along the minus strand of NC_051846.1, from coordinate 77,900,133 downwards.
TTGTACTCATTCCATAGAAGTGACCAGGTTTCCCTAATCCTGGTTGATTCCAACTTAAATTTCACAAATCCCAAATCATATCTATCCTTTCCCCTCTCACTACTTTTACCCTTCCACATTCGAACCCATATATGCGTCTTTGTAATTTCTTCCATTTTATTTTCTTTTTATATTCTTGCGGGTAAAACAATAACAATTATGTTGTGCTCTGGCATGCCCTGGTTTTTTTGAGATATTGTCCTTTAACATTGTATACTTTTTACAGTAATTTTAATATTGAATAAAACATAAATGCTCACCCCAAGGAACATGAAGCTCTTCAGGTTCTTTACCAATATTCACGAAAGTGTGAAGCTAATGCAGTTCTTGAAGATCTTGCGGTCATTTACAAGAAGGTACATGACGTTCTTTTCAAATGAGCAGAATACAGTAAAAATCGCTGAAATGGAACATCGTTAAAGTGTAACCTTATTACACATGAAACATCAACTTTTTATTTGAATTTTTCTTCTTTCATTTATTAAGCAATTAGAACTGCATTTTCTTATCATAAAATACCGTCAAGTGCCGTGTGATAGCATGGAAAGTTATCCGATGGCCTTCCATTGCAACTAACCAATCAACTGGGTCGCACGTTCAGTTTTTGTTTGTTTGAAAACAACTTTAAAGAACATTAAAACTTTAAATTATAATTATTAAAACATTAAAAATTATTATATATATATGTATATATATATATAATGAAATTGTAATATTTTCTTTCCGTTCGCTCTGATTTCTTTTGTTCTCTTTTTAAGTTCACACCAAGCAATTCTAAAGATGAAAATTACAAACCCTTTTTTGTATGTTTATGGACGTCTATGTTATTCCAAGTTAAACGGTGTGTTTCTATATCCACTTTAATTTGAAAGAAATAGTACGTTTTAATACTTTTTTCACATATTTTATTTTCTCGTCAATAATTAACAATTCAACAATTATATGTTTGATTTAAAACGTCATTGTATTTTATTATTGTAATTAATTTTCATAAGACTTTCATTTGTTACTAATAACGAAACCGATTTCTTATTGTCGTATTACTGTTTGAATTTCTATTAATTTTCACATCAAACATATTCCGTGTTTTGTTTATAGGAAAACGCATTTTATTTTTTAACCAAGTAGTAAAGGCGCGTTCATTATCTTGCATTTTACGCATTTCATCTTCAGTGGTTTTTAAAGTTTGTTCCACTGCGAGTCGTTGCTTTTGCACCAAACGTTTCTCCCGCTGTTGTAGTTGCTCGCGACTCAACCCATATTCGGAAAGACATCCCGTATATTTTGGTAGCTTCTCTTGTGCAGCATTCCGATATTCACAGCATATTTTATAATTTAATTTCAAATCAGTCACCTCTGGCGGGGTCATGTGCTTCTGTGTATTATTGCCATGGTTACGCATCGAAAATCTTTTACGAAAAGGTGAAAATTTTCGTATTTTATTTACTCTAGACTTCGTACATTCATCTAAATCATCAAGTGGCGTCTTATCGTAATCATCCGGTATGTAGGAAGCAACAATAATGGATAAATTATCATCATCATCATCGTCTTCATCGATTTCATTGGCAAAAGTATTGTCATCAAATTCATTATCAGTATCAATGCCTACTTCGGCTTCACCGTCGGACGAAAGTAAGTTAGTCAGACTCTTATTGTCTTCTTCATCGCAATCAAAAGTTGCTTGCTTCATAATGCGTCGATGCAGGGTGATAGGTGAATTATTTAAGGCCTCTTTCAATTCTTGTTCTATATCCATTACCACAATCTCTTCACAAATTTCTTCAAGTATATCTGGTTCATTTTCTGCAATTATTTCTGCTGAAATGTCGGTAGTTGATTCTGTAATTGTATCAGCCATTACCACAGCACCTAAATCAACATCCTCCTTTGGCAAATTTGTTTCATTATCATCTAATGTCTGCTGAACCGAGTCTAGCAATTCTGCATTTGTTTCCTCTATTATAGCGGGAAACTTCTCAACTTTTGCCAGATTAGAGTTGAAATCCTTTTCAGTTTCAAGATTAGCTAATGTTTCTGCTATACTAGCATTATTATCAGTTAGAGTTTCCGGTTCATAGTCTTCTAAATCCGGCGCAAATGTTACTTTACGATTTGCATTGCTTGTCTCACTGCTATTCCCATTATCCGTATCCGAATCAGCAAACAACTCCTTATTCGCTTCCTTAATTTTATCCACGATGTTGTATTCGTTGACAGGCTTTAAAACTTTAGACATTTTTTAATGTAATAATGTGTAAAAAAATAATTTAAAAAAAAGAACTAAGCAAATATGCACAGGTTACTTACAGTAGACTTCGCAATCCTCATCTGACTCGCCCTCGTGCTGCAACATCTCAGCCAAGCGTGTCCGACAGTCAAGCTGCGTGTAATTTTTGCTAAAAATATTTCAATATTCAAAATATAAACTCCATTCGGTTCGTCATGAATCATATATTTCAGATACCTTATTGACACAAAACACTGCACCGCTTTGTAACAATCACCGAAGTACTATCAACTCTTATGCACTCTCATATACCCAATAAATTTTCTTCCGTATATTTGAAATCAGTATGTGTATAAGGAGTAACGCTTTCTAATATATAATGCCAACAACTTTAACTTAGTTAATAGTAAATTTATAGGTTTTTATGTTATTTCCAAAGTTTAGATGCACGCTATACTGACAAGTTTTTTAATTTAACCCTTTAAACTGTTAAACCACTCTTAAACCTCCCTACACACAATAATTGAACAAATACAAACGAAACGAATCAATAAATAACCTTCTACCTCAAAATTTTGGAGCTTACATATATATATTAACTCAAGTATTATGTTGACTGTTATAGTTTTATTAATACAACTTAACATCGAGATATTGAAGTATCCATCAGTTGTTACCACAATTATGGTTTCCATGTAAAAGCATTGCTCTTTTGAAACACTCAAACGATTTATTGCACATTAGGCGAAATGTTCAAAAATAAATTAATGTCTGTCTGTCAAGCTCTTCTTAACTAGATAGAGTTTAATAGTAAAAGTTAAAGTAAAATAAAGTAGACCACAACATTGTTACAATAAATAAATTAGGATAGAAAAAAGAGAATAAAAGGTTTCAAGTAGTTCACAGCATTGTTACCATAACAGATCTTTTGTTCCACAAATAAGACCCCGAACAAACATTATGCATTTAAGGATAGGATATTTTCTATTAAAAGAAATATGCTCCGATCTTAGCAGAGCATAACGACCTTAACACCTATTTTACTGTTTAGTGAAATCCAATTTGTCTTTTGTTAAGAGTAAAGAGATAGTAGCAAAGTATTCCAAATTTGAACATATATTTAGTGTATCAAATAAGTTCTTAACTAAACACAAAGTAATTCATCTTCTTAGCGAAACATTTCTTTAATTGAAACATTTCTGAATACCGACGGGGTCTAAAGTTTCCGCTTTAATAACATTAACCTTGTAACAATGTATAACATAGAGCAGGACCAGAATATTGTCGCATAGAACACGGCAATACTCTATATAAGAGAAAAGGAGTATATTAAAATAATATTATAAACTTGTGATGATTGAATTTACAGAAATCATTAGTTTGTGTTTTTAAATTTATTTTTATACTCAACTGTAACTTTTGATATAGTTCTATTAACCAAGCATAAGACTACGTTCCCAATCAGCATTCCTTTAAAAAATATCTTTCTGTTTCTTTAAAGTATATACTTTATAGTCCTTCGCTATCAAGAGAGGATCTTTTTGACTATTCTACTGACGGTATTTACATCATATGTAACGTATATTTAAAATACAGTATAATGTATTTCATAATAATCATAATCATAATAATAATAATCATAATCGTAAGAGCCATTAGGTCATCAAATGTACTCTAAATTTATTTTACAATCATTTAGAAACTTATAATTTTGAATAACTTTATGTTTTTGTTCTACAATTCTACTCTAACACAACACTTTTTTAACATTCTAGACGTTTTGAATCGGTATCTTTAAAACAGGCCTTTGTTTTGACAGTACCTTCAATCCAGTCGACTATTGCTCCCTAGAACATCTTTTTGAAATAATATAACAAATAGTAGTAGCAAATATTGTCGACTTGTAACACAATACCTTATCTTGATGGATAACTTTCCTCTACCTATTAAGGAGTCATCAATAACGTTATATAATATAATATTACATACATGTAGAATTTATAATAGCATGTATATAGTATGTAGTATTATAATAGTATGTGTACATAATATTATACATTATATTATAGTATAAATATAATATATACATATATAGAATATTATAGGTATAGTATATACCATAGTATTTATATAATATTCTATTTTGATAATTTGTCAGCTTTCAAGGTAATTGATAAAAATAAATTACCATTTGGATCTCAAAATCGCTATTTTTTATCCATATCTTATCCTTTCCAAAGTTTTGTATATCATTACCCAATATTCATTAAAAATTATTATTATGGAGGACAGATTAATAAATCGTGAAGCATGCTTTTAAATTTTAAATATTCTATTAAAATAAGTAATATATAATACTATTAGAAATTGGCAAAGCAGAGATTCTACAGCAGAAAATCCCTATTATAAAGTTTATATTAACATTTTTTTCACAATTTGATCGACGTACTTGTATCCTTTTTATTCAAGAGGAAATTCTAACTTAATGAGAATTAAGAATTTAGTTTTATTTTGGAGATAGTTGCTTATTGTAGAAAACTAAATTCTTCATTTAAATAGAGAAATTTGTCAGAATTCATTTATTTATTTATTTATACTCAATAAAGCTGAGTGCTGGCATATACTAACAAATGGGAAGTCTGTAAAAAGATTACATCCTACAAAAAGAATCATCCTACATCTTTTGTGATCAATTAACTTGTGACTATTAACTTGTAACTCTTTATTTGTATTAGCCAACAGAAATAGTGGGCTTTAACAGCTCTGGACTCACTTGAATTTAGATAAATTTTGCAAAGCTAATATAGCTCTCATCTAATATATTATAATTATGCTCTATAATAAGTGATGCATAGATTGTTTCCTTTTATTGTAATTTTCTGGAATCATATTAGACTCAATTACACTGTAACCAACAGCAGACTGTCCTGGAAAAATTTGAAGAAACAGATTGTAAAGAGATAGAAAAATTCTTCGATGGTATTAAAATTGATTGATTGACTTAATAGTCGTATATTTTTAAAAGGGTTATAATCTATAAAATAACAAGTTAGTGAATATATTTTTTGCTTAGAATCTAACTCTCTTTATTCTGTAATCGTTAATATTTTGCATTACAAGTAACAAAATTTCTATGTTGTGGCGGTTATAACTAATTTAATAATTCTTTCATTTTGTTACCAGGCAGTCTATTCATTTTTGTTTTTTAAATTGTTTGGTCGATATATCTTTTAGAGTTTATTGAAGCTTCGAAAAAGTGTCGTTACAGTACCACAGTACTCTTAAAACAAAATTTACGTGTTTTATAGATTTTATATGCCTAAAAGTATTACTAGCGATTAGTTTTAGAAAACTACATAATTTAAACTTAATTTAATTTAAATTAAATTTGATTTAAGAACTATGTTATATGAGAGCTTATCAAGAGAAAAACTTTAGAGTGCGTTTATACTACAAAAGTGTATAGTTTAGTATATAGTGCAAGTTAAAAGAATGAATTTTATATTTTCAAACTATAATATCTATAGAAAATAGATAAAATTCTTTTAAGATTCGGAAGCTTTTAAAGTGGTTGGTTATCGTAAAGAAATATCCGTAGCTGTACAGGAAATTATTTATTGTAATAATATAAGTGAATATTATAATTATTTGGCATGTGTAATATTAGACAGCTGTATTAGAGCCTTAAATGTAATATTTTGGTGGATGAGCTTAAATGAATTATAAAGTTTTAAAAGGCAATAATAAATACTCTGCAGTATATTCGAGTACAGGAACTATAGTGTTGAGGCATTGCGATCCCATTTACAATTAGTGAGTCCGCAGTTCTTAGAACTAAAACTATCGCCTATCTCTTTAACTCGGTATCACTAAGGATACAATGAAGTCGCAATCCCACAAAACTATATTATATGCTCGATTCTACTTTAAAAAAGGAAGAGAATAATTCCTGTATCCTCAATATCTTTAATTTTTATAAACAAATAAATCATAAGTAGTACTTAATGTTTTATTTATAAAATTTTACTTTACTGAGCGCATTAAATAAATTTAACAAATTTCTCGTCTCAGCTCGAATTGGTATTACTTGCCAAAATTTCATTTCTTTTATGTCCTCCAATATTACATATAATTATTGCAATATTACATATAATTATTGTACTTACTTTATTTATTTGGCTTAAATAACTTATTACCATGTTTTGGCCTGACACAGCACTACTCCACAGGTGCCTTTTTTGTGTGCACTTTCTGTATTCTTGTACCGTAAATAAAGTTAATACACCACTAAATACACAGTCCTTTCCGTCTTCTCTTTTCTCTTTCTAAAGAAGTAACGTTTCTCATGCTCAGAACAAAATCAACCAAGCTTAGACGTTGGATGTCAATTCACTAAATAAAATTAAAGCAGTGATAAAGTCCATACGCTCGTAGACAGTCATCCCAAACTTGTTCAGGACCAAAAAACATACGGAGAACTTTTCTGTCGAACACCTCCAGTGTTACTTGATCATTCTATAATAGCATCCATACTTCTGCGCCAAACAGCAGCACAAGTTGTGTAAGCTCTTAAAAAACGTAAGTTAGATCGGGCAAGAGAGCTTAACATCACAATTACCTACTTAATCCATAGTAGTAGAATTTATTTCTAATTTTTCTATCTAATTTTCTTACACATATTTGTATATTAAGCTTTTGTACAACGTGCTGTGACTATTGAGTTATAGATAAACCCGCAGAATGATTCACATGTGTCATAATCATATCATATATAATCAGATGGCATAATACCACTGTTACGACTGAAGAAAACTCGATATTTAAGCAGTTGGTGGTTTTACTTAGTACATTGACACGAATAAGTTTAACTTAGATATTAAACATTTCCTGATTATATTCAATCACCTATATTGTATCGAGGCTGGTACACTCATATCTTTATCGTAGATTCTCTGGATTTTGTTTTAAAAAATTTTTTAGCATTACTTTTCGGAGCTCTCTTTGAGAGCAGTTTAACTCCATCAATAGATTGTTGTAGAGATCAAAACAAATGATAATGTAACAGTGCAATATCAGGATTTTACGATGGTGTCATCATAAAAATTCTTAGTACAAAGTATCTCTTATTTTGTCGGATTAATAAAAATATAAAAAAACAATATATGTGTTGTAATCTTATAATTATCTTTATTGTTTTCTAATACATATACATATGTACTTATATACCTATATATAAATAGAGCTTTTAAAATGAAGCTGAGATTTGTTGCTCATTATCTAAAAAGCGTTCCAAACGTTAACTTTTAAAATATTTCCTTAACCTAAATATATATTTTTTTTAACGTAATCCCACTTATAAAGTATGTGTTATATTTTGATTTTTTACAAAATAAATATATATAATTTTAATTTATTGAATAAGAATTTTTTGCAAACTAATGCTTAAATAGAAGTACGAAGCTTCAATCACAATCACTACTTTGGCACTTCTAACTAAATCAGAAAGCAGAGTGCTAAGTTTCTCATTCTAGTCTCTGTCTTTAAATTAATGGATTGTTAGGAAGAGAAAAAAATTGTCAGGCGCAACATAAATAAACTAATTTTTTTTTCTTTTTAGCATTCATATAAATATATTTATATATATTATATATGATATTATAATAATTTAGTTTTGTTTTATTTTTCATTATTATTTAGGTAGTAAAAAAAATTTATAAAAATATAAATTAATTAAGCATAACTTATGCATTAAGCTAATTACTTATGCATAATTAGAGAAAAAAATTTTAATTATTTCATTTATACAAATATATTTAAGTATTAATTAATGTATTACACTTATTTCTAAATTAATATTTATTTTATTTAAAAACTTTTTTATAAATATTTGTATATTTTTACAAATATTTTTATATGCAATTATGCAAAAATTTTATATATAAAATTTACCAACTTTGAGCAAATTTTTACTTCATTAAGACTTTTTATTTATTCACATCTAAAAGTTTATTTATTTTTTATTTAATATTTTTTTTTGTCTTTGGTGTTCTCGTATTTGTGTTAATTTTTGTGTTAATTTTTTTTACTGCAAATTTTGCAAGTAAAGATACTTTTTTGTTTTTTTTTTAAACATGTGATCTATCTTAATTGTGCTCGTGTGCCTTCTAATTAGAATGTTTTATCAAATATTTAGTTTGGATTTTTTTTTTGTAAATATTTAACTCGTACTTTTATCTCTATCTCTGGTTCATTGTTTGTTCTGGAAGCTGTGTGAAATTATTAAACATATCTGGTTGTTCTTAATAAATTAAAATATATGCATGTATATAGTATTTTTTTATATAGTAGTCACTTAATTCATTTCTTCTATAGTTTCAATTACATATATAACTGCCCCAGTAATGTGTCTCAAGATAATTTAGTTTAATATCTATTTACGAAACAATTTAAAAGAATTTGATATACTCTGACTATTTCGTAACGAAGATTTTCTGTCATATGCTTTCTATTATAAGTGATAAAATTAAGTCTTTTTCGTATGCTCGATGAATATTTTTAATAGTAACTATAAAATATATGGTAATTAGCAACATTTTACATATTAACATATATAAATAAAATTAAATATTTTTATAAACTATTAAAAAAATTTTAAATGATTTTCAGCTGTAGAATAAGTACTAATATTTATCTATAAAATTTTGTTTTTAATCTATTAGATAAATCTTAAAATCTTTGCTATATCTATTGCATTATGTATTATTAAAGTAACATAATTATATTTTCATAATGTTGAACCGTTATATCAAATATAGTTATAGTTGCCGATCTTATATAGAATCAGTAAAAAGAAAATATATTTATTAAACACTGTTTATTAAAAAATTCTTAAAAGGAACCTTCCACAGAATATTAAGTTTAAAGAAATAAAAAATATTTATTTAAATACAGTTTAGAATTTTTTTTTATGCATATTTTTATTTTAGTATATCTTTAATTAAAATCCTTTCACTTCCTAATTATTTAATTTGGAATATTATATATGAAAGAAAATTGCCCAGAACTGTACATTTTCTTGCAAAAACAAGTTTTACTTAAATAGACATTTAGAATCAGCATTTAGATAGATAAGAAGATATATAGGTCATGATGGCAATAAGAAAGCAGATAAGCCAAACTATTGGCAAAAATCATCTTTATAGGATCCAATTCCACCTATGGCAAAAACTCTTTGCCACCTTGCCAGACTGTCAGCTAAAACCATGTTCAGGATTTGGAACTGGATCTATGGCTTTTTAGCAAAAGATAAAGAAGCCAGACTGTCGGTTTAAACCATTGTTATATTATCTTTTTTAGCAAAAGATAAAGAAAATCAGATTTTGGACTAAAACCACCCCTATATGGATTTTAAACAAAAGATAAACAAGTTAGGCTTTTGACCAACCTGTAGCTTTTTAACAGAAAATAAAAATAATATCATTGTTTAACGAATTATGGAAAAAAATGACTTCTCTTTATATGCTTTGAACAACATACCTAATTTACAACAAAAAAAAACAAGAAGATGACACGTTACGACTCATGAGACGTTGATGTAAGAACCCTATAAAACCAATATAGTCTGTTACATCTACAACTGCATTGCATTAATTATATATCTCTTAATCAGTCGAATACAGATATTGTTGCAAAAACGGTGAAATATGGAACACCTGTTTAAGGCTGTCCTTGGCTCGACAATTGGTAATTGGAATGCAGGAAATAAATAAATTAATAAATAAGTTTCATGATTCAAATAAATGTCACATTCATCTTAGATCAACACTTAAGTGTGCTTTGTAAAATTGAATTTAGGATAATCAATATAACAGAGATTAGTATTATAACTTACTAAAAATTGATAGGTTGGTTTAATTAGCTGAGACTAAATTTAAAATTCAGTTCCAAAAATGAGCAGACCAATGTCCAGAAGTCTCTTCTTGCCAGTCTCTTCGAGTAACTGCTGTTTACCACTTCAAATGAAGCAGGCTACAATAACCGAACTAGATTTCTCAATTTCTAAAGCTAAAATCCTGAATCCTGATTCTCAATTTTCAAAAGTATCGTAACTGTTAATTTTAAGTTTATGATTTTATATATCAGATTTAGATTAATCTGATACTAGGCTTCTGATTGTAACTTTTAAAAAACAGCTTAAGAAAAGCTTGATATCTTAGTTCTTAGGTATATAGGAACTTAGTATCTATATTTTTTAAGTTGAGAAGAAAGTATTATTACAATCGACATAATATATATCTGTTCATATTTGCCAATTATATTTTCATAACAAATAAGAAAAAGTGACCTAAAAATAATCTTTTGTTATTTGAAATATCGATAAAAGTGTGGATAATTTAGAATTACTTCAGTAAACATCACTGAAAAAATATCTCTTTAATTACAAGTATGACATACATATTATTAATACAGAAGCACGTATTGATCTATTGTATTATATTTAATAAATTTAAATTAATGTATTAGTGAAATAGATCCTTATACATATATCCCACATAATCATCTAATTATACAAATTTTTTATTTTATTCTAGAAACATAATAGTAAATTGAGACATAAGCCTGATTACCAAGTTTATCAGCTCTTATATATATTACTTAATACCTATATACATATATACATATGTAGTTTAATTTTTTAATTGCTAGAATAAGTTTATCAATTTAGTTTTAAGACTAAGAGTGTATATGTTAAAAGCCATAATAATAATAATGATATACAACTATAAATTATATACAATCAATATGTAAAATATGTTGGATCATATAAACTCATTTATGTTTATAAACAAGGACGGTTAACTGATTAAGATTTAGAAGTGTTCTATAATCAAATTTCGAAATCCGAATAATAGGGGTTCAAAATTTTTCGTTTCTATAGCACATACATATCGATATATTTCCGTATCTACCATTCATTACAAAAATATGGATTAAAATATCTTAGAAAATAACGTTTGTTTGCATATTGAATTCTTGTAAAAAAGTTTTAATTCCTTTCATTCATAAAATAAATAAAATAATATTCATTTCTTATATTATCAATTTGGAGACTTCAAGCTTTTTGTATTTAAAGCTTGATAACATCACTAATAATCAAAAAATCCAAAGTATATGGAAATTAATTCTATTGAGTACTGAAATATTTTTAAATTAAAAATCAGATTTTGTAAATATTTTTATGTTTAAATAAAAAACAATTTAAAAAACAGCAGTCGCAGTGCTACTCAAATGAAACAATAGAAAACAAGATTACCAGTTAACTACACTAAAAAAAAAATTGAAAATTTAATATACATTGCCTACGGAATAGGAAATTTAACTTAGTTTGCTTGATTGAACATTGAAAAAATCCATATTAAAAATTGCCTTTACTTGAAGATTATTTTGTTTCAATGAAATGTAATTTCAAAATAAATTGCTATAAAACTGTACTAAAAACACTATGAACACTTTTAAGAAAATTATAAAATAAAAATGATTCTTGGGTCATTTGACTAATGAACACTAACTCTGAGCTTTAAATTTGATAGGGTACGAGTTCAACCCTTGGTACTTGCAGTCTTTAAAAATTAACTGCGAATAATCAAATATAAGAAATAATTCCAAGAACGCTAATGATGGGTCAGCCAAGAATTCAATTAATTATGAATAATATAAAAGAATTTTTGTTGTTGTAATTTACTACTTTTCGAAACCTCTCTAAAATTAAAAACAAAATAGTATTAGTTCATTTCTATAAACGGAATGAAAATAAAAAATAAATTCCGTAAAAAAACTTAAAATAAATATTTTAATTTTGCAAACTAGGGAGACTATCTGATTCTAGCTAGAATTAAAACGAATTTTTTAGAAAAATACATCTATTTAGCTCTCTCCGAATGCGACATAAATCTAGATGTAGATATAGAATAAGACCGATTATCTAAAACTTGTCACTGTAGACTGCGATACCATCTAAAAAAGATTAGTCTAGCAGAAAACGATTCCTGCCGACTCTGTCAAAAGCAACAGGAAGACACAGTGGGGTTTTGAGTCTTGAACGTCTAGCTAAAATACGGCCTATAATTGTGACAAAATTCTTTAAAAGTTTGAAGTTGGACTAGTTGCGCGAAAGGCTGCACAAAAGATCTTTCAGGTTGCAGTGCATGCACAGCCTATCCATAATAATTATAATCCAAAACTTCTATAGTAGTAAAGTCGTGATTTTGTTTTGTCTGCATTTTAAATGAGCTTATTACTAGTGCTTTATAGTATTTGAACATTATGGTGCTGAAGTACCATAAGTTGTTCGTGTTGGAACATTTTAATGCTGTAAACTACGACGTTTCAAAAACGGTCTAAGTAGCTACTCGTTAATTTTGACGAACAAGTGCTGTTCACCACCCCCAAAAGGGACTATGGTATATGGTATAAACAGAATTCCGCGGGCTGCAACAGCTCGAAAAATATTTGAAACACTAGTTACTACATTCAAACTAGTATTATATTATATCGACTACTAGTTAATATATCTTAAGAGCTGTTGTTTCCAAGTAATAGTATTATATTTGGAAATTTTGGAATTGTAATACTTATCGAGTTCTTAAAAAGCAAATAAATAAATACAAACAAATTTAAATTAGAAAAATGTTTAATTAGTTAGTTAATAACATAAAAACAAAAATTTCGCTTAAATTATAAAAGTAAAAATATAAAACTTATGAAAATCGAATTATTCTCACATAAAACATTTTTACACTTATGCTTTTTCATTTTGTACAATTCGTTATTTTCTTTTTGGATTTTTGTTTTTGTACAACCTTTTTTTTACGTATTTTAATTAAAATTAAAATTAAATACTAAATTATATAGAATAGTGTTATATTTCAAAAATCTCAAATTCATTTAGACTTTGGAATTACAATAAAGATTCAGCAAAAGATGCAAGTCTCCATTTTGGAAAACATAAATAAATATTAAATGTTAAGGAAATGAGATACATATATACATATACATATAAGTAATATGTATATAAACAGAATTTTTATACATGTTTTTAATACACAAACTTCTTAGGAATTACTAATGAAATATAATTTATTTATATATTTATTTTAATTCTATACTATTTTATAAAAAAAAAAAGTCTTTCGTTATGTTAAAAATTTCAATATCATCGTCCTCAGAAACTTACTTGCCTATTGCAGATACATTAAATCAAAAATATTAAGTCTATATTATGTATCTGAATATTTTTCTCTTTTATTTTTAGCTTGCTAAAGAAGTAAACCTTTTATTATATATTATATGTAAAATATAATCATATATAAAAGTTTTCTGCCTAAATTAATAATGGTAATAGTTACGATAATGATATATAATCTTCGTGTTTATTATTATTTTCGTATTTAATTTCTTCTAATTCGATTATTTTGATTTGTTTGATTGATGTTTATGTCTGAAAGTAAAGCAATAAAACAATAATAATTAATCAAACAAACCAAATGAAACATGCAAAATTGCTGATAGTAAAAATAATAATTATTTCGAATTCTAACTTAAATAATGATAGTACAATGATGTTTCCTTAAATAATAATAGAAAGAAATTCGAAACGATTCCGTGTGCCATATTCACTGCTCCATACCTTCGACACAATTTGTCGCTGCAACATAGTTCAGGCTCATTGGGGTGTAAGTGTGATTTTATGTAAACAACGGTAGATGATAAAAATCAAAGCCTCGGTATCCTTTGGCAGCCAGCCAAATGTACACCACATGATATGCGCCGGGTATGAAACAAATGAGGCCGGCTACAAAGAAAACAACTCCTTGCGAAGTGTTTTCCGGCTTAGATACAGCTAATGTGCCCATCACAAAAAGGCCGGTACCCACAAGCAGTAACGTCACGGCCGCCAAGACAGTTCGCCAATTTTCACGCACCTTGGGATGTCGCCAGCAGTATGTATTCGTTTCATCTGTGGGTAGGTTGCCGTATTCTTGAATGAGAGAATCACTATCACGGGATGTGGTGTCTTCTGAGTACTTATTGTGATTTCTGTAAATAAAAAGTTAAGAAAAAGATGTTAGTTTTTGATTTTTTATATATACATAGTTTAACAAAAATAGGAATAGAATAAGAATTAAGCGATTGATTTTAAGAAAAATTATAAAAATAAAAAATATTTTTATGTTTCTTATTAGTTTAAGATTTTTATTATCACATACTTAATTATTATATCATTCTATATTTCAATAAAATTTAATATATAAGTGATCTATACTCTTCTGCAAAAATTTAAATAAAAATTTTATATATAAAAATTAATAAAATAATTTTCAATAAATGCTTTTATAAATATTAACTTTATGATTTTTTATATATGTAATTCAAGAACGAATAGGAAATTATTTTATATATATATTTTTTAAAAAAATAAAGTTTAACTAAAATAATAAAAAAATTGTATCCAAATCCAAACAAATTATATATGGACAATAAACTAATTAAAAAAATTCGAATATTTCTTAAGACCACTGATGATGAGTACTTGACATTACTCGAAATTAACTAAAATTGCTGTTGTTGTCTTTTTTTTTCTACGACAACCCTTCTAACTTATAAACAATATCTTTTCGTCATAAGACGTGTCATTTTTAACAAAAAAAAATTAACATTAAAAAAATTATATGTTTCTTAATAGTTTAAAGTTTTTATTTTCATAACTAATTACTATACCGACCTATATTTCAATAGACTCTATGCTCCACTAGGAGAGAAGAACAACAGTAAATTATATTTTAACAAAATATATAATATAAAATTTATAAACTTTGAATTTCAATCAAAAAAGAGCTACTACTAATATATAAAATATCTATTATACATTCTATTATACATTATTATACAGTCTTGATGTTATATTCAAACAATTTTTATAGCATAATATAAAGATAAATGTTGTACTCAATTGCATAAACGATTAATACCATAGAGATAATGCTGTCATTGTGATAAGACTTGACATACAAGTGCCATAACTCAAAATGCAATACCGATTTTTATTGGAACTTGTCAGTTTTTATTTATCATTGGTAGTTCACAAATATTTTCTTCATTGCGATCGCTTTAGTGACTTTAATATAGTTTTTGTGTCTAAGTAGAATAATCGATTGAATAATCAAAGATCATATAAATAAACACCAACAAATGATATCATTGTAATGTATAGTACGACCTATCGTTGGAACTTACCACTTTGTAATTTTTTTCAAATGTAATTTAAACGAGAAGTTTTGCAGAATCAAGTATATAATCTGTTAAATTGGAGTGGCATGAATAATGGACATTCGTAATACCACGGATGAGATTCGTACAACAGACTTAAAGGGGACCGCCTTAAAGGTTAATGTCTAGAACTTTTAGCAAGCTGTCTCGCCTGAACTTTTGACTGTCTCGTCTGTATGGTCTACATTTATCTCTGTCGGCTAATTGAACACTAGTACCACCTTTATTAGCAACTTATTCACTTATTCACGAATTTTGCTAGTTATAGTGGAATTAGAAATCAATTTGGTTAAAGTTAGTCTGTCTAATAATATAATTAAACAGGTGAATGTTGGAAATTATGTCAGTTAGGTTATATATTGTGCTAGTTATTGATGCATAGGTAAGTCGTGTTTGTATATCTGGACTTGATATAAAAAGTTGCTAGTCTTTGTCGGTAGTCGAAATTATTTTTTTTTTAAATTTTACGAGTGTTTAATCAATTTATACAGTAAACAAGAAAGATCGACTCTACAAAATATTGGCTGCTATTGTTTCAGACCCATTTTCCAACTTTTCTGTTTTTTTTTATCACAAATTCATACCATTTATTTTTATTAATATACTATGTTTATTGTAAACAGAATTAAAAAAACTTCTATTATAGAAATAATTATTTTACTGAACTATTTTTTTTAGTATTTGAAAAGCTTGCGTTTTAAATGTTAATAAATTAAAAATGTTTGAAAATTAGAGATACTATCAACAATATTAAAAGCACGAATAGGCGATTAGTTTTCAAGGAATATTAATCATGGAAACTGTCCTTTAGTAATATAAATTAATAATAATATTCTATTTCAGAAAAGCACTTACGAAATGGAACTATTAAGCAGATAACACTAAGAAAAAACAGTTTAAAATTAAGTTTTAAAAGAAATATGTTAACTACATTTTTTCATATACATATACCTATTTATATATATGTATTTATATTTTCATAGGTTCTTCAAATTTTATACATACAGGGTTCCATATGCATTTATCTATAAATGTTATTTCACATACATAGTATACAAATATATTTGCAAATAATAAAACAGATTTTACAAATATTAAAAAACATATTTGTTTGAATTACTCCCCCAGCAGTAACAGAGGTTATTCATTTTTATTGAAATAACTTCTATAATGATTTTAAGTAGTAAGTTTTTATTGGATAATATATTATATTATATACACACATTGGATTTTTTAAAAAATATTTACAATTTTTAAATTTAATATTTTTATCTTCATTACATTAATATATTTTACCAGATATCTATGTTATTGTATAATGTATCCGAAGTTCTAGGAATAATTACGTTGTTGTTATTATTAAAACCAAGTAAAGAAGTTGGCTTTAATTTTGTTATATATTGAATAGGAAGGCCAAGATACAACTAGGACCTTTGCGCCAATATGATGCTGATGATATATTAAATATCCTTTACACAGACCTAGCGAAACTAAACAAATATACATTTTTTAGCTCAGGACTATAAACTTATATAGTCACTATATTTAAATCTAAATCAGTTCAAAAATTATTGTTTTGTATAAATTCAGTGATCTTATGTACAAGTTACTAAATTATATTAATAAAATATAATTAAAAAAAATTAATAAAATATATTAACAAAATCATTAGCTGATATGAGGTATAACCGTAAAGTCAAGCAAAATCTTAAAAGAAAACAAGATATGCATGAGCCCAATAGGAAAGTCGTGGAATCGAGGACTGGACGTAGTAGAAGCAGACTTAAGAATAATGATGTAGATTAGAGAAATACTGTACAGAATACTCTGGCCTATAGTGGATTGTAAAAACAAAGAATGAAGATAGGCATAAATTCAGTTTTAACAGATCTACCAAATTTACGGAATCAGTATAAATTGTATTTGAACTTTCAGTTTGTAATGTATTACAGGTATGTATGTATTACCGCATGTCAAATAGTTTAAGACTAACGAGACTAATTGGCACTGAAACAGTTAGCCATATAGTATGATGGACATAGCCGTGTCCTTCGAGCCTTCTTGTCCAGTTGATAAAGAATATAAATTTTAGATGTTTTATATTCCATGAACGTCATGGTATAAATATTAGTCAAGAATTGTCGAATTAAGGTTGTTGAAAAAAGTTATTGAACAAAAACATGTACAACTAATCAAAAAGCACTTACAAGTATAAAAACGTACTTATTTTTAGAAGACTATTCGAGCAAAGCGATGCATGACAGGTTTTAAATTTTATTAAATAGGAATTTTCTAGATAATAGGGTATTCTTTAAAAAAATTCAGAAATTAAATATTGCAATTGTTTGGAAATAAATGCGGTTTTCTAAAAAAGGAAAGCAAATTTATCAAAATTATTTATTTTGAGATTTTGTAAAATTAAAGTCTCCTGAAAAAAATAACCAATTAAACGTCAAACAAAGTTTTTAAAGTTATTTAAAAGACTGAAATATTAACGTGTACAAAATTTTTTAATAATTTATCTATTTCAAATAAGATTATTTATATAGACTTTGTGCGATATTATTTTCAAGTTTTTTGGCAATTTTTTCTCTTCTAAATTTCACTTTTCTTTCTTTTAGGGTTTTTAGTGCTTTTAGCTGGCACTTGTTTTTTTAGTTTTGTATTTGGAACTTTTGCTATTTACATTAAATACAACATATTTATTTAAACTGTGTTGAGCAGTGACTTTATAAGTGAGTGAAATGAAAGGAACTACTGCGTAATCGATATAAATTCCATTATTACTGATATTTAAATTATTTAAATTACTGATATTGATAATAATTAACTGTTAGAAGTGTTTTTTTGAATAGTATTTCATTTAAACATACAAATGTAATACGTACATTTGAAATGTCTGTGCCTTTCAATCATGGGTTTGAATCTCACCTTCACTTCATCCGTTTATTTAAGTTTTAGGAAATTTAATAAATTTTACTTTTATGTATTCTGTTTTTTTTTGTTTTAAATACGCAAACCCACTAATTAAATCCTTTTTAAAGAAATAAAATAGTATCTTAATAACTTGTATGATTCAAGATATTTTTATCTATTGCAATTATTCAATTCTTTGATTTGCAAAATTACTTCGTAACACCTCCTTCTCCTTAGTAAAACTAAACATTTATATAGACATTATAAACAAAAACCTTTGTAAAGCAAAAATCATGTGTATTAACATTCATCACAATGGTCAACATGAATCACTTGTAGTAAAGCAAAGTGCAAGTGATGACATGGAAGATTGCTTAACTCGTAAATAAACCAACCTCAACTATTTAGTGTCTACCGATGGATCAGAGTAAGACAACGATATGCTTATTCAGGTGCCATTAGACAGAAGAAAAAAACCAATGTATAAAAATGTTTAATGTGCAGTAGTGCGTAGCTCAACTGTGATGTTGATGAAGTCTGTTCAAGTTTCCGTAATTCATCATTGTCAAGTTCGGTACGTCAGTGGAGTATAGTTATGGACTGTGAAAAATGTGAAAAATTATGGTTTGTTAAAAGAATAATAATTACCTCATAGCGGAGTAAACGTATTAGATATAAATTGCGCAAAAGCCAAAAACAATAATTACAAGTTTTTAAAATTTTACTTTATTTTCTTTTTTTATTACTACAATTTAATTTGCAATTCGTAAGAAATTCAGTTTGTATAAGTAACGCGAGTTCGCTTTAGATACTTTTGCCAGTGGTCGCAATTAAAATATGATAATTCAGACTTATCTGGTTATAAATTAATTGGCGTAACCAACAAAGGCTTTTATTTTTAAAATTTTTTATCAGTTTGAATACCAGAAAAAATTTCTAAGGAAATCGATATCTGTAAAACAAAGATATACAAACTTATATTCTTCTTTATTAATATTTACTTAAATATTAAATTATAAATATTAAATTTATATATAAATTATGGTTAGAATTTCTTTTGATTTTTAATAGTGTGATAATTAGATTTTACGAGCAATAATTTTGCTCGTAATAATTTTATTGCTGCAGACACGTAATTTATATTGAGTTAGGTAAAAGATATTTGGTTTTTTGAAATATTTTTTTTATATTAAAAAGAATTTTATTTATCCAAATATTTTTTCAACCTTCTGACACTTTTCAGCTACAAACATTATTCGTTTACTTTTGTCATTTTCAATTGGTAAATCTGAGATAACTTTTTCAATCACGATTCACTTTTAGTGCAATTTTCATTTTCGATTGGTAAGTCTCAACCGGAAAGTATAACACTTAAGAGTAATTTATAACACTCTAGATATTTGGCAAGAGTAGCAAAATTTCTCTGAAATTAACAGCTGTTTTATATGACTTGACAAATAAAGTGTGATCTGATCCGACATAAGTATATATAAAAAATATAAATGCCTACTAACACAACTACAAAAATGTTAGATTACTCTAAAAATATTCTATTGGGCAACAAAATTTGACAGATCGAGAGTAAATCTAGTTTGAATCCAAATTTACCAATCGAAAATACTATTTACCATTTAACATTCCAGAGTTTTAAACAACTTTTTTCACAGGCCACTATTATATAAGCTTAATTTCACATCAGTCTTACAGATAAGTACAAATAATAATCAGAAGGTGTTACATGATGGATGTACAAAAATATTGTAGCTAAGTTCTTTGAGTAATAGTTGACAGTCTGAGGAGCAACAACTGCTTGGTGGAAGTATGTTATTAAAACTTTCCTGTTAAGTTGTCTACATTTTTTCCAGAACATGAAAATTTTGTATGATCCTCCATTGTTATGATAAAACAGGATAGGGGGGGATGAAGATTCTTATCAGATCATATGACTTACTTCAACAAAATTGGACAAAATTAGTATCAGCTAGTTAAAGTAACTATAAAGGTAACCAACTTAGTACAATGAATCGGTGCTGAAGGGTCACTTCGTATTAGTAACACGTGCATTAAAATATATACTACACTCTTTTAATCTCAAATTTTATCGGGATTATGTGCTACTCTATCCATGATTGGCTAGGAGAATCACAAAATCTTTGCAACTCCTTTTCTAAATGAACTCACAGAATTGTTATCCATAAAATTAAGATGTAGCCAAGTTTATAGCTTATATGCACCAGATATTAGAGCCTTCTATCTTTAAGGTATTTGTTCAGATTCACGTACGGTCGTTGCAGTATTGGGCGTTTTGGTATCATATTAAGTATATTAGATCAAAGAATTTTGAGAACTCATATATTAAATAGGATTACAAAAAAAATGTATTTATACAAAAATTGTTGTACGCTAGCTATCACTGTACTGTTATTTTTAAATAGATCTTATAACGGCAAAGGAAGAACTTAACCCACTACTTGCCTATCGCTTATGTAAAGTAATATTATAATTGATATGCAGTTCCTTATGCATATTACTCTTGGTTTTTTAACCTTAATCCATAAATAATTTGACTTTTATAATGATAGATCGTCTAGAATATAGAACATCTTTCATTTCCAAATTTTTAGATCGAAAGTGAGCGATAGAGTAGCTTCACAACAGAATTTTCTTCTTTTTATGCAGTAAAACTTTAGTATATAATTTTAAATTTATCGCTTAATATTACTTGAAACTTTTAACATCGACCGCGAATCGCCATACTATCATCAGTCAAACAAAAAAAGTGCCAAAAGCAATAAACAGTTTGAAAGTCATTGCATTGAAATCTTAAAGGAACGGGAAAACATCGAATATTTTTTGCCCAACCCAATATTTGTATCCATAGACTTGTATTAAAATATTTATACACTTACGTCTACTATACACAAAAGAACAAAGTAAATAAATTAAAAAAATTCAATTTATTAATGTTCTATTTCAATTTTCTAAGAATAAGTTTGTTAATAATTTATGTTAAACTGTCAACTGTTGATTTATTTAAAACAAAGAAAAGCTTTCGATTAGTCTATAGAACGGATACTTACGTAGTGTTGTATAAAAAAGAAGAAAATATTTTTTAGATGAAACAATTCTAATACGTATATATCAATCGGCAACAGTGCTAATTAAAGGGATTTTTAATTTATTTTTTGGGATTATTTTTTTTAATTGCAGAGTTCTTTTTCAAAATTGTTTTATTTTCGCGCAATTATTTGCATGAAGTAGTTTGCTCAGAATCTAAATATAAATATATATGCTCATATATATATATAGTAAACAATACAAAATAAAAGTTCTTCATTTAGGATACAATAATATTTATTATTAAACTTAAATTCTTTTATTACGAGTATAATCTTAAGTATTCGAGTGAGACGCATTTATTTCATTTTGACAGTATAAATGCATTCATAAATCGAATTTTATCAATTCTTATTGAATTTATAACGAAATATTTTTGCACTAATTAAAAATTCAAATGATTATTATTATAATCGTAAAATAGTAAACAAATGACGTAGTTGCTATATTTATATTTTAATTATCTAAAGAAAATGCACAAGAGTGTAATGTATTCATAGACTTCTGAATGCCAACACGTTTGCAAAATATTCTCTTTTTAAATAAAACATTAACTTAAGGTTTATGGATAATGCAAACCATTTTTGCATTGGTTAGAGAACAAAGCAATTTCTCTGATATTTATAAGACAAATATAGACGCAATTTGGATTTCAGATGCATAACGATTTGACAACGGATTTTTGAAGAGTCGACTATGATGAAGAACTTCTTCCACTTCCACTTCTACTTCCATAGTAATATATTACTATAGAGTGGTCAAACTTTGAGTTAGAGTAGATATAACTGAAGTGAAAGAAATTCTATAGTGACTTTAGAAAGAGCAAAATGCAATAGCCTAACAATGGATGCAGTAGACTATTCTATGCAACTTTTTTTTCTACGTGATAAAATACTATAGAGTGGTCAAACATCGACTTAGAAAAGATTTAGCTGAAATGAAAGAAATTGCTCAGAGACTTAAGAAAGTGCAAGATGCAATAGCCCAACAATGGATGCAGCGACTATTTTGAACAACTTTTTCTTCTTTGTAATATATCACTATAGAGTGGTCAAACATCGACTTAGAAAAGATAAAGCTGAAGTGAAAGAAATTTTTCAGTCACTTTAGAAAGGACAAGATGCAATAGCTTAACAATGGATGCAGACGACTAATTAAACATTTTTTCTCTTCTTTGTAATATATCACTATAGAATGGTTAAACATTGACTTAGAGAAGATATAGCTGAAGTGAAAGAAATTTGTTAGTGACTTAAGAAAGGGCAAAATGCAATAGTCCAACAATCGATACAGTGTCACAAGCAGTTAATGCACAAGCCTGTTTAACATCTATAACTAAACTATGGTTTTCTTTTCGAGATGTCAATGTCAAAATACCTCTTCAGATTGAATGTATGCATACGATTCTGAAGAAATTTGTACGTTAGAAGTGCTTTTCTTATTGTTAGGCTATAAAAGTGGTTTCATAGTATTATACGTATTCCGTATTATGTTTTAATTAAAAGGTATTTGGCATTTTTAATACGTTATAGTAATTAAAAAATGATATCTGTCTAAGTACATATATATAGAAACTTAATGAAAAATATTGCTATACACAAGCACTTTATTTAACCAATAAAAAATTAATTACCCTGTAAAATTTCATTTTATTATTAAGTTTTTTATTCCAAAACATTCAGTAACATTTCTTAAACTTTCATTTTGCTTTC
>NC_051846.1:77861723-77876693 GCF_002237135.1 Teleopsis dalmanni | reverse complement strand
AATTCAAACAACTTTCTAAGAAAAATTTTACCAATTTGCATTTCACATACTGTGTGCTGTGACACTTTTTCCACGAAAAACTGGTATATAAAACTGACCTTGGGTCTAAGCTCATCATAGTTCCTATTAAATTAATCACTATTGTTTACAAACCAATTAACAGCTTTTAAATTTAGTTAAGATTTGTCATCAAATCATTTTACATTTCTCCTCATATATGCTGTGTAGTTAATATCATATAATTAATAAAGGTGCGTATCAGTTAATAATAAATTTCAACAAAAAAAAAAATGGAAAAAAAATCTAATTGAAAATTACAAAATATTTTTATAAACTATTTACTTTACTTTTTTATTCGTACTTAATTACACAAGTGAATCAACATTATCGCAGCAATTATGTGGCAAGCCAAAACACTTCATGAGATTGATCTCCATGCTATGGTAGCATTTTTTTTTGTTTTTCATTGTTGTCTTTACGTAGATACATACATACATACTAACTATTGTTTACATATTTACAAACATGCAAACGCATTTTGTTTGTCATTCGTTGGGCTGGCTGTTGGGCTGTAACACGCCACACAGTTCAGTTTACTAGTTTACGAGCGCCAACAATGGTTCAGAATTGTAAATCAAACAAAACAACAAAAACTATTATTTACGTTTGTTCGCATATTACAGCGATTTATTTTTAGCATTGCTCGGTTTGTTTAGCGAGTGATATTATAAAATAATAACTAGTAACAAGTAACAGTGCCGTCAAGCAAACCAGTTAAGCATAAAAATATAACAACTTAAACTACAAATAAAATGTCAGTAATGATATAATTATTAATTTTATATAAAAGAGAGTTAATGTGTGTTGATTTTACAGATCCGGTAATGATTCCAAATTGTATTTTATGCATTGATACTCAATTAATGGATAACACACAAGAGTGCAGGTGTCTTTATTTAATTCCTAAATGTTTTCATTGTTAATTTTAGAACTACACTCAACGAAAATTATTCGTTTATAAATCGTAAAAAATATTCAATTACTGAAAAAATAAATCACTCTAAAGTAAGAATATTCATACGGAAGAGGCAATAAAACTCTGTAAAATAGGTTCTGTACTACTTTTTACTAACGCAACAGGGCTTAGAGACCTACTCTAAACCCAGAGGCGGCACAATAGACCCGAAGTTCGCAATACCACATCCCCTAACAACAATAATAATAAGAAGAATATTTAACTTAATTTTTATGAAGATTTCAACTATCCTTGTTGTTGTTGTTGTTGTTGTACTCTACCGAGATCTGAAAAGCAGATAACATGCAAAGATTATAAGACATATGAGTTGGGATGTGGATGGGTGGCGTTTGGGGTATAGGTGGGGGAAAAGCGGGGAGGAAGGATACAATTGATATCAACCTGGGTCCAGCGGATTATCCACGGATTATCACAACAACAATAACGTTTCCCCACGCTTGTAACATATACTTTATTCACTTTTCGTTAACATGTAGCTTAAGGATAGACTACAGATACGAATAGAATCTAATAGCTATTATGAGTTGTTAATTTTTTTATAATATTTGTAATACAATACTACTACAAATATATTTCTATTCATGTTTACATTATTTTCTTATCTTCTTTTACCCACATATTATCTAGAAAGTATCATATAACATCCACATCTAAGAATTAAGTGTTAACCTATTAGATTGTAGCTATTCCTTATAGTTTTGTATGAAATTTTCTTGTTTGCGTTATAATTGTGTTTCTTCTCTCATGTCTTTGAAAGGATCCTTTCACATTGATTTTAAATTACGTTGTAAAAATTAATAATTCAAATTTTTATACGAAATCAATTAATTGAACTAGAAAAATTTTTACATTATTACGACTGAAATTTAAGTAAAAATTATTGTTCTATCGCAAGCATTCTATTTCAAATAGAAAATATGAGGTAATAATAAGGATATATTAAATTATAAAAATTTAATTTTTAGTCAAATATATTGCACCAAATATCCATCCATCTTCTTGATAAGCCATTATCGGTTTTTGGTCTGATTCATCATTCTCTTCAAATGCCTTTGTTGCGTGCAAATCATCACCAGTCTTGTACACCATCTGCAGTTAGCGCTCCCTTGACTTGATCACTTGACTGAGAACACGGTCTATTTCTATGACTTTATACTTCAATTCTCGTTTCAAACAGTTTTTTCGCGGAAATGTCATCATGCACTCTTAAGCTATGATGAAGTCAGCGAAGTCGGTAAATTATATCAATGTCGTGTTCAGTTTTGTACATGTCATGGTTTATTCGGGTTTGGTCATTGTCACCAACTCGTAGAGGATCAAAAATCTTATGGTGAATTTATTTCTCCGAAAACTCCCAGTGCAGCTTCATCATTCTGTGATAGCGTCCATGCTTCTATATCATCAATTATTGAGTAAGGGATCGTGCACTGCGACCTAAAAGATCTATTGTGCCCCTATATCATCCATAGTCTACGGAAATTTTTTAATTTTCGGTTTAATTTTTATACATAATTTTTAGACGGCAAGTTTCAGGAATTGTATCCTGCCAAATTCGAACCGTAGACTAGCTCGGATAGCGTACACTTAATTTGCGTCATTCCAATTTACAATTTTGACAATTTCTGTTTCTTCATAAAACAAATGGTGCACTTACTGTATTATTAATTAGAACAAACGCCTAAACCACAGCTATATAAATTAACTTACTCATTATGAAGTGTTGTTTTCATAATTTTTAACTCTATTGTTTGTGGAAAAATAATATATTTATTTATTACTTCTCCATTGCAATTAGGAGTAGTGATTAAGCTAAGTTGCTTGTATATTAATTATATCATTGCGTGGTTTACATGGTACATCATACCACGATTTAATTTTATGCCTTCTATTTATTTCCTTATTAAGTCTCTGCATATTTATATCTATACGACGCACTACTCCATATTCAACATTGCTACTCCGCACATATTGTGTACAGAAAAATAACTTAAATAATGAATAAAGTGTAATTTTCGCGTTTTCCAATTTAGTTGTTCTATATTTAAATTATATTAATTTAATTGCGGTTTGCTTTAGAATTTGTGTTTATTTATAGAGCAATTATTTAATGAAATCGCCGGTTTAGCGCATAGCCTTAAAATTATTTAATTTGTTATGGCTTCACTGAATAAATGTGAATACCTTAAATCTTCTTTCTCAAAGTAATTATTTCAGTATTAAACTATTAGTAATAATTTTTAATTGCTTTATTAATATTAATTTGTTTGAATAAGATTTGGAATATTTCTTTTAATCATTCAGTATTCTTAAATAAATATTTACACTTTAGTATTGATTAGATATTTCAGTGTTTTACGTCTGTAGTTTTCAAATTTTTATTATTTTGTTAGTATCAATTCATATTATCAACTTTCTCAGATATTTTCTTTTTTTTTTGTCAAATACAAGTATTGGATATTTCGATATTTTTTATATTGAACATGTATGTAAAAAATCCATCTTTTAGTCATAGTTGGAATTCCTCACTATCATCAAATTAATTATTGTCAGATAAAAATCATGCGCATTATGTGATATCATTACAATTAAATGAAGGAATTATTTTCTTTCAATAAGCAAATAATCTTTCAAATAATCTCCAAACATGCCAAAATTCAACTGTACGCACATGGGTTGCCATGACATATAGTTTGCTAGCCACCTTCAAACGGAATTTTAAATACTCCTATCCATTGAACACAACCACCGACTATCAAAACAATTTCTTGAAGGTTACATAGATGGACCCTCAGGTGCTGCCACAGTGAATAAAGTTCTCTCCCCTTTTTAGCTATATCGATTTTTTTCTTCGATTCCTAACACAACATCAATGTCGTGCACTATAAGTAAGAATTTTCCGTCTCCCAAAGCAACACCTTCCTACAGATTCAGAAAGTCTTAAACAGGTCCCCACCCTAATGTTTCCGGAAACAAAATACGTATTTCTAATGCAGCAAAAGCTGTACTCGTTCCAGCTAAATAATGTTTGTCACATAAAAATACGTCCATTCCCAATATTTGCCATAACTGCAGCTCTACCCTACATGACATACCCCTTTTGTTTTCATGATCGAATACGCAAACAAATACCCCATAGCTTTATTTCGTTGAGCTGTCAAAATTCTTCACTTAGATTACATTCCTACCCATCTTTCCGTACTTACTCCATATCGCTTTCATCTTACCATTCCATTATGTAGTATCTTTTCGATCTTTTATATACTTGCTACAGGTTTATTCCGTTTTTCATTGGTAAGTCTGGAGCAACTTTTTCAATCGATGTTCATTTTTAGTGCAGTTATGATTTTCAATTGGTAAATCTCAGGCGAAATGTATAGCACTCTAGATATTTTGCTACTCTGACAAGATTACCCTGCAATTAACGGTTGTTTTATTTGACTTGACAGATAAAGTTTGATTTGATTCTACATATATATTCTACATATCCAGAACAAAATTTAAGAGATCGAAAGTAATTTGAGAGAGAGAGAGAGGGAGAGAGAGAGAGAGAGAGATTGAATCCAGATTTATCAAACGAAAACGCTACAAACGTGTTATACAAACTACAAAATTCAGGGATATTATAAAAATTTAAATAAATAATTATTCTGTAAAAATGACCATACACTTTTCCTTATCTTTATTAAGTTTATACATATATATATATATATATCTTTATAGATATTTATAATTTCTTTATAAAGTACATCAAAAGCAGATTTTAATTGAATCCAAGTTTAGCATCGGTGTCGTTACTATATAAAACTTGTAGGCCTTTTGATTATAAAAATAAACATATTTATATATATAAATACAATAAGTGATCCACATCATAAATTCCTTAAAAATTCACAATGTTTAATATAGCGCAAGACTATTTAAACTTTATTGCCATAAGTTATAATAATATATTATTACTTGATCTACAATAAAATTGTACTACACATATTTTTTAAATGCGATTATATCATTACTCTAGCAATCTTAACTTCTTCCCACATTGAATTTTAAAATGTTTCCATAAATTTATTGAAGAGCAACGTTCATCCCCATTTTAAAGAAGAAGAACAAAGAATAATTTTAGCAAAAAGAACAAAACAAAAAAAGATAAAAATTAAAATTATTTCACTATAATAAAATTGAAATAAAAGTTTTTAAAAAATTGCTAACAGCTTGCAACAATTGCTTCAAGAAATACTTTATTCAATGCAGCAAGTGTGGAAAAATCTGTTGCGTGTTGGCCGCAAGAAGCGACGGTACTCGTATAAGAAAAGGCCCATGCCTTTATTTGGCGTGTGGAGGACGTCGTCCGTATCATATACTCAAGAGTTTATATACTTTTGGCACGTATTTTACTGTAGAACTTAAATTGCATTATTTGTCTGTCCATCGGGGTCTGACTTTATTTAAATTTCAATTCAGTTCTGTTCAGTTCAGTTCAGTTCAGTTGAATTTTTCAACAACATTGCATACAACATTGCAACTGCAACTGCAACGAACTGCGACTGCGACTGCAAAAGCAACAGCAAAGTTCCTTGTTTACGCTTCATGTATCTTAGCGTTGCTTTGCTTCACGCTTATTTTATAAACAATTTCAAGTATCTTTTTAGATGCTAAAAGTAATCATGTTTATCAGTTTGGACACTTTTTTCATATATCGTCTGTATTCTTGCAGTGCATGTAGTCTATATGTACGTACATTCGTTTTCATATCTGTTTAGTATTTAATCGTAATTGTACATTTCTTATGCACTACCGCAGAGATTGGTTCAAGTCGTGTGCGAGGTCATTGTTGCGCTCCGTCAGGCAACTCAAGATACTCGTACGTATACTCATCCGCTTTTGCTGTTTAGTGAATGCCCTTGATTATGTAAACTCGTATTATTAAGTGCGTATTTGCCTTGTACCTCAGAGTGAATGTCAAATATGCACGCACATCGATGCTGCATTTAAGTATTTAACACCTCTTTTAAGTAATGCACTGCTTCATAAATTCTTGGACTTCATATTTAGCCTTCGTCTTTTGTAGGCGTGTTTCTTTTTAGAGGACGATTTATGGACATTTACAAACTTTCATAAATAATAAATAATATGTGGGTATGTTTTGGAGGTCTTATGCTTTCCAGTGCTCATTATTTTTACAACAACAAAGTTCTTTTTAGTTAGTTTGTTATTTAATTTTTTTTAAGGGATTTATTTTATTAACAAAAACATCAAAGTTAAATGAAAAGCAAAAGAATTCATTCTTTTTAAAATCCAAAGAAATTTTTCCTTTAAGAAGGAAAATAATACATTCTTTCTAGAAACAAGTCAGTCCAAAGAGATTGTTCATTTAACAAGGAAAGTAATACATTCTCTCTAGAAGTAGATGAGTCCAAAGAGATTCTTTCTTCAACAAGGAAAATAATTAATTATTTCTAGAAACAATTGTGTCCAAAGAGATTCCTCTTTTAACAAGGAAAGTAATACATTCTCTCTAGAAGTAGATGAGTCCAAAGAGATTCTTTTTTCAACAAGGAAAATAATTAATTATTTCTAGAAATAGTTGAGTTCAAAGAGATTCTTTCTTCAACAAGGAAAATAATTAATTATTTCTAGAAACAGTTGAGTCCAAAGAGATTCTTCTTTTAACAAGGAAAGTAATACATTCTTTCTAGAAACAATTGAGTCCAAAGAGAGTGTCCCTTTAACAAGGAACTTAAGTACTTAAGTACCTAAAACACACATATCGTATATTTTTTTTAAAAAAAGATTTAATTCCTTTTAACTCAATTTCAGTCCCGAAATTGACTTAAATTAATGAAGTAAGTCAATATTAAGACGTATGTTAAGTTACAACTATGAAATCAACTCCAAGTATTATATATCATTGTGTATTCCATTCTTTTACGGTGCTATATTATGCTTTTCAAATAGTTGTGGTTTCAAATTGGTCCAGGTGTTGGGCTTCTTTATATATTAATCTGTTTTTTATATGTATATGTTATAGTCTTAAAATTACATGTGCACTATTCCCATTGTTCTCTCAAAATCCTCATTTTTTAATATGCATTTATACTTATCTTTGTAAGGTACTTTATCTTGAATAATGTAATCATACAAAGAGAATGCGCTGTGATGTAATAGAAACTAAAATTAAAGTATGTTAACATATTTTTCATAATCCAAACATTGAGGATGATATTTTGCTCATAGAATGGAAAAGAAATTAAACTGTAAAAATTTTGCTTTGCATTCTAATATAATAAATCTAATAAATAATAAATCTAATATAATAATATGCTAATATAAATCTAACAAAAAAATATAAGTATCTAATAAGATCATTAATTATATAAATTATATATGAAAGGTAAAATAGAGAGTATTCTATGACAGAAGAACTCTATTGGGGAAGGTTACCAAAACTATCAAAATCTAAAATGCTTTAAGAAACTTACAACCTAAAACGCTTCAAAGATTGTATAGCACAATTAAAAAAAATAACCTAAGAATTATTGCGGGATTATTGACCGGTCACCGGTAGACCGGTAGATTAAATAATCAGCTCTTGAAGTAAGGAACTTAATCCAACTCAGATTGCAGATACTGTAGAGAAGCGAGAGAAACTGCATACATTGTGGTTTGGAAGTCCCTGGCACTGATGCACAAGCGGAAGAAACACCTAGGAAGGTATATTATAGATCAGAAGGATCAAAGACTAGGAAAAATAGGCTCTGTACTGTCTTTCATTAAAGAAATCAGACTTGAGGAAACACTTTAATCCGACTAAGGGGCACAATAGATCTTTTAGGTCTCGGGACACTTCCCATTCTTTTTCAATAATAATATGAGAGAATAAGTACGATATATATATACTAGATACGTTATAAAATTTTATTTTTATTTTTATTTTATTTTATTTTTATAAAAAATTCTGTTTAGTTTTATTTTTTTAAATAATATATAATTTATTATAATTAAATGAAGTCTTGTTAATTGTTAATTAATAATAATTATGATAAGCTCGTCTTAATTTTTTTTATAAATAATACACTAAAGTCATATAAAAAACTTTTGTAGTATGTTAAAAGTATTCTGGAGGGAGTGGGGCAATAAGTAGTTATGTGCATTTTATGTGTCAATATTTTTTTATCTCCAAGAACTTAAAATAATTTTGAATATGTAACTGATAAATGTATATGAAATATGAGAATTCTAATAATTCCTTGCCATGCATTTATAATATAAAAAAAATAATCTACATGTTGATGAATGATTTATACTTCAACTCCCGCTTCATTCGTCACGTCAAGCCACATTTAACGCTTCTCTCCAATATTTATATTCATATTCATTCACTAGAGAACCTATTTCCCATATAATCATGTCTGGCATAGAGACAAAGCACGTTCCTCTCGTCATTTTATATCTCACTGTCAATTTATTCTTTTTTTCATTTTTTTCTTATTAAGGTTTTTGCCTTATGAGGCGTGAAGTACTTTTTTCTTTTATACTTTCCGGAAATAATTCATAAATTCATGAATAAAATACAAGTCTTCTTTATTGTTCAGTTAATTTGAATTTTAAATATATTTCTTTATTGCATTTTAAATGCTGTTTTACACGTGGTTTATTTACAAAAATTTATGAGATATAAATTTGTGTTCCGATA
Source organism: Teleopsis dalmanni (assembly GCF_002237135.1). NCBI lineage: Eukaryota > Metazoa > Arthropoda > Insecta > Diptera > Diopsidae > Teleopsis > Teleopsis dalmanni. The sequence goes on along the minus strand of NC_051846.1, from coordinate 77,867,964 downwards.
TTATATACTTTCTTTGAGGAACTTGTATTTTTTATATTCACTGTTGATTGCTTCTTAAAATGACTGCAATTTGAAGAGGAAATAAATTTAAATTTATAATTAAAATGTTGTCAAATGTGAAAAGTAAGTGCAACTAAAAGTTCTTAAAGTTCAATTTTCTTGCTAATTACCAGCTATAAAACTTGAAAGATTAAGAGATGATTGTATATTTACGATCAATGTATACTTTTTAGTTCAAAATATGATTGTTTTGAGTTCTGTTTTTATGGATAATTAGTTTATTGTTTAAAGGCTTTAACTTCGAAAGTTTGGTCAGTACTCCTCTATCCACAGAACTGTACAAACAAACTAAAAAAATCGTGAAAAATCTCGTTAGCAGCATTGGAATATTTCCTTCCGAAATAAGTACTTAAGAGATCATATGCTAGTAGCACGACGAAGGTAAAAAAATAATGATATTTATGGCAAATTAAGAGCAGAACCCGTAAAAAATACATAATTACTCTTTATGAAATCACATTAATAAAGCATGCCATTATTGGATTTGGGATTTACGCAAGAGTCAAATATACTTTTTAAAAAATATGTATCCACTAGCAAGCCTTATAACAAAAAGCTGGTAAGAATAATATAAAGAGATGCTACAGAGATAAGAAACGATTTTCGCATAAGAATTGCGCCAGAATTGAATTCACGTTTTCAAGAAAAAGATAAAAATTATGAAAAAACGAAAATTGAAAGAAAAAAACAATTAGATGAAATGGGACGAACAAAGTTATGTCTATCAAATACTTTCTAAAAAAGATATGCCCATTTAGAAAGCCTTGGAACATGAAGCTTTAAAGAATAATTTTATAAAGAGATGCTATAGGAATGAGAGACGATTTTTCACGAACAAAACTGCATTTATCAATCGTTTCGAATGTATAAGAGATACTACAACCTAAAAACCATAGCCTAATAAAATCATTACAAAATTAGAAAAAATACTAAAATCAGTGGGTTTTTAAAGTCTATCTTCCTTAACCCTAAGGGAATAAAACTTCAAATAAAACTGAAAGTTTACTGAAATGATCTGGAGAAAAGCACGCAGTTCGTACTTCACAAAATAACAGTAGCAGTCATGATGGAATCTAGCAGTCTCTCGTGCTTAAGTATTATTTAACTTCTATATCCAGTCAGTGCATAACATATCCCATAGGAAATGTAAAAGATTTTCCGGTTGCCAGTTAAAAAAAGGCAATAACATTTATTTTTGAAGATACTTATGACGTTTTCGATTGTTAAATCTTGGGTAATTTTATCAATCGATAATGTTCTTTTAATGCGCTTTTAATGTATTTTCATTTTCGATAGATAAATCTAGGGCAAAATTCATAAAACTCGAGATGACTTTATAACACTCTAAATATTTTGCCAGAGTAGCAAGATTACTCTAAAATTAACAGCTGTTTTATATGAGTTGACAGATAAAATGTGATTTGATTCGATATATGTATTAATGATAAATAGAAATATCTACTAATAATACTACAAAAATGTTAGATTACTCTAAAAATGTTCGATCGTACAATGAAATTTGACAGGTCGGAAGTAAATTTAGATTGAATCCAGATTTACCAATCGAAAACGCCGGGAGCTTCGAAGTTTTTTTTGTTTAAATATCCAATATATAAGAGCCACACAATTATAAGTCATAAGTGCTATAAGTCATTTGTAAAGCCTTTGATTATTATAGTATCTTTTTTATATAAACCCCTTTTCAAGTACTTAATTTTGTTTTAAACCGGGTTTATTTTGTTAACCTAAAATTCTATAAATCTTTACAATATTTTTAACTTGTCTATCTTATAGACTGACGCAGTGTTAAGACAGATTTGTAACTTTCTTTCTATTGAATTCGTCGATTGTGAGAGTTGTGAATTTTTAAAACTTTGTGCTCTGATTCTGAGCTTCACATTTGGCAGGACCAGAGTTCCATTCCTGGTACTTGCAGTCTCAAAAATAATTATTTACGAATAATTAAATACAAGAATTATTTCCAAGACCACCGATGATGGGTATTTGGCAATACTCGAAACAGCTGTATGGTCGCCAAAAATTCAATTAATTAAAATAATATAAAAAATAAAATTTTTGTTGTTGTAATTAACTACTGTTCGGAAAAAATCTCTTTAAAACTTATATTTAAATATTTCTACATATAATCTTTTATAAAACAGACATAATAAATATATAAACTAAATTTTTTTTTTAAGTTTTAGTTAATACAAATGGTTTGTTTTGCCATTATAATCAGTTAAAACATACTAAGCTCCCGTTTCTTCCGAACAGTGAAAATCTAATGAGAGTTTTAAGCGGTCACTGCTCATATATGATAAGGGGCTTCTAGAAACAGAGTGGTGGTCACTTCTATAACTGAAATTTTTTATATCTTTACTAGTTTCATTAATTCATTAATTAAGATTGATTAATTGATTTATGTGTATATGTTTAATTAACCATATGTGTATATGGTTATACCTAGAATTGCCAATGTCGGCAGGTCTTCATAATTTTTGTAATGTAGATATAAACATATTAGAAACTGACAGCAAAGTACATACTCTGAAATACAAAGCTTTGTTTCTGTTGATTAGTTATGGTTAAAAATTTTAGCTCTGGTTAGAAATTGTACGAAAAATTTTATAATAAATATAAAACCTCCGTGTCAGAATATATTATAAATAGATTTATAATAAAATAAACTGACGAAGCAAAAAAAAAAAAAAAATATTAATATAAAAACTGGTTGAACCAGAGGGGCTTAATCATTTTAAATCGTTTTGCTTTTTTGGTTTAAGTTACTTGTCAGCTTAACGCTATTAATTTTTTTTTTATCGAGATATCATTGTGTAATTCAAAGAAATTTTGAATTAATGAAAGCATAAAAATTTTTATCTTAAAAGTTAAATTCCTTCTGTTATCGTGTAGAAATTTTTTTAGATAAAATAATTTAAATACTTTCATAAACCGACTGCTAAGACATCTTGTACAAAACCCATTTTTGTCGAAAACATTTTTTAACTGATAATAATAATTTTTGTATAATAATATAAGACAATATTAGGTTCATGATTATGAGAAACGTAAATACCTAAATAGTACTTAAATATATTAAGCATATTTAAAATTGAAAAAAGCAAAATTTAATACTTATACATTTAATTTTTATACATTTAATACTGATAAATAAAAAGGTTTTTAATTAAGTTGCTATTGCATACTTAAATAAATATATCAATACATATTTATGTACAATATAAATAATTTTATCTTTTATTTCTTTTATTCGTTGTTCTAAATTGTTTTGAATATAACTATCTATAACAAATTTTCTTGTCAAGTGTTAATACTAGTATCCAACAAAATATAATTTTTATACCTCAATCATATTTTCTAAATTGGTCTGATTTACTCGCCAAATGAGGAGTCCAACGTCAATTAATTGGATTTAACTACTCTGTACTTTGCCGAAAAATTATGTAGTTGTTGTTGTTGTAGCTCATGGTGATCTGTATATAAAATCTCTTCGGTATTATATCACCTTTGGGGAGATAAACGCCTATTGGTCGTCAAGACTAGCAGGTAGCTCCGGGACCTAAACCTAGCCATTCTTGGAATCAGCTGAAATGAACTCCTTACACTGAGCACTGTTAGACTGCAGTAATGTATTAGCAAATATGTCTTTTCAAAGACCAGTATTTACCATTTTTGTGAAATGAAAGTTGAAACGTCAAAACACAGTTTCTATGAATGCCTAAAACTGTAGGACCTGAAGGGTAAATTGTCTTTTAAATATATTTTGTAACAATCGATAGTCCTTTTATAAACGATATTTTTTTTAAGTATATTATTTAATATCCAAACCTTTGTTACTTACATCTCATATGTCAATCTTAATATAATTTTTTTGTATATGAAACCAGCCATACTCTTAAATACATATTCTTAAAAATGAGTTTATATATTTTCATTAAAATGAATTGTTGCTTAAATTGTTGAATGGTATAGTCTTTATTATTTTTATAATTTTTACTTGTTTATTATCTTCTTTTGCATCAAACATCATTAACATAAACATAATGAAAACGTGTCTGACTATTATCTTAAAAACGAAAAATTAGCATAAAAAGTGTCTAATGTGATCATGAATTTTTTATATATTTTAATTTTATATAAAACAAGTTTTTTTTTCTCAGTATTTTGAATATGTACAAAAATTATACATAGCATATATGTATTTAAAAAAAATTCGCACTTAATGTGATTCACAGATTTGCTAATATATTTTTCTATTTTATTACCGATTAACGGTTATGGACAGTTTAGAATATATTATTTAATGAAACGTATTAATTATATTAAAAAATATTTATTTGCTTTATTAATTAAGCTGTTAGCTTTAATTTTATGATTTATAAGTTATTTTTGAGAGTAGCACAAATTTGTAATTTGAGTAATAATTATCGTCTGAAATATATATAATGTAAAGTATGAAAAAATTATTGAACTCCATACATATATTAGTGTTAAAATAATGTATTAAGTAAACCAATATATTTGAGGTGTATCTGAGGTTTTTGTAAAAGTCACATCGGTGACTAAATAGTGTACATACCTTATTAATCGACGGAATAAAACGATTTAGTGATGTAAATGTAATTAATTTAAGAATTTTGAAATGTTATTAACAATTTTATGTATTTAAAGGTAGACATGTGACGAATGGTCACGTTTTACACTATTTTAAATGGCCGTGAAGTCGTGTTATGCAGACAGTCAAATCACCATTGTCAATTTCATATTATATTAAGAGCGCAAAAAACTCACAGTTATATTCCTAATATTCTGAAGTTAAGTCTAATAAAGTGATAAAGATAGAAACTCTCTAACACTATAGCAGCATATGCACTGCAGAAATAATCGTCATATACTAAGTCGTTATCATCGCTGAAGAATCGAAATATCACATAACGCTATCTGTATATTCTCCCTCTCTGCTCTAAGGAATTGCATAATTAAAAACTATTTGAAAATTAATTTAATATTAACAATAGACCATGTTAACATCAGACGTAATGAACTCACAGTTACCTAGACAAAATATGCAAGTATAGCTCTACTGTTAATTAACCCTAAATTTTTATCCAACGATATAGCTTGATATATTATACTTCATTCCATATAAACACTCAACAATTTTAAGAATCCACAACTGAGTGGTACAAACAAATCAACCTCAACAAAGTAACACTAAGAAGTATCAAGTTAACTGAAATGAGTGTGAATAAATTATATGTGATAAAATATACAAAAGACTTGAACAAACAAAACTCATCCACAAACACCTAATATCATACGATCCTTACCCTGGTATGGGATGGAGATGATTCATGTCCCACATCATTCTCAATAACATACACCCTAAAAAGGTGTCATCTATTTAAACTATACCCATCATACTACATACTATGTCTTTCCTAACGTGTGTCTAAATCCATGCAAGAATTATTACCATTCAATAATGTATATAACTTCTACTTCTTTACTTGATCAAATTAGTGTTAGTCTCTAAAGCACTTTAAGTCAATACTATCTGTAACCATTCAGTTGTGATAGGAGCTCCCTTGAATTCTGATAAGAAGTTTTTTGATATGTTACTTTTATAAAAGTATACTTTAAAGCCCATCATATCTTCTTGTCGGATATATTGAATTTGTGCGGTTCCACAGCATCGATCAATTTTAGCACTCTGTCTTTATTATACTTTTGCACACTCTCCACTCTCAATTCTTTGTAAATGTCTTCATTTCTGATTTACCATGAAGCTTTTACCACACGTCTCAGTACAATATTTTGATAAGTTTAGACTTTTGTAATGGCAGCATTACCATAGAGTAGTTAAGGTGTTATTAACAAGTAATTTTCTTGTGTTAATGGTTTTAGACCATTCAGCGTAATATTACAAATCAGCTTCTTGACTCTTGTATTCTTTAATGAAGTGTATCTTTTGATATATTTAACCTAAGATAAATGCATGTATAAATATTTCTCGCACTTAAAATATAACATACAGACCAGAATAGTTTAAGACCGATAGTTGTCATAGTCTATTAATAAAATTTATAGTTAATTAAACTATAAATAAATCCTGTATTTAAGTTATGAGTGCAAAGTCTTTTAAGCTAAATGTATCTGA
>NC_051846.1:77853088-77861623 GCF_002237135.1 Teleopsis dalmanni | reverse complement strand
AATTAGATAAGCATAATTTGTACTTAACAGTTCAGTTAACTTTAGTAAAATTTAGTTTGCTTTATAGCAGCTTTTGGAACGATTATAAACTAGTACTTTACGAGTGGAAAATATTTATTTGCCTGCAATTGTTTTTATACTTAATAAGTGATTTATTTATTTATTGGGTACGCTTCACATATATTGTGTGTTGAAGCTTTGATTTAAAATTTTGTTTACTTTGTACGTACAGTGGAATATTAATGTTGTTATTATATAGTAAAATCTCCATAGAGCGAACGAGGTTAAGTTATTTTAAATAATGTTATGTTTCTTAATAGAAGCAGGGGGGTTTTTATTAATTGTTATTCTAAAAGTAAAATATATTCATAATTAATATTTTATATTATATTTATCTGGTAGAATTAATGTACAAGATGTTCTTAAAATATTTTCGTACAGAGGATTGCTGTAATTACACATTATACATATCTATCAAAACCGTAAAATTTGTAGATCGTGTAACCAGAAAAATTAATTGGTTGATTTCACCAGATTTTAACTGAATCTCAAGTCAAAATGTACTTACTCGACGCTTCAAGCTGACTCAATCATACCACATGCTGATTATCATATATTGTTCACCACATGAGCTAAAATTTTTCTAACAAAATGTTCAGGTCAATTTAACTAGTATGTGTGTAGCGCATATATTTTGGATTGTATCATCCTTTAAACGATCGATACGTAAGCATTTGTATAGATGCACATCTAGTGTTTTTTATTTATTTCTTACTTTGCCTGTAATATACTTGGTGGTAAGGATGGTCTATCATTTTGCAATATTCTGATTCTTACGAAGGTTTTTTAGAAGAAGTGGGTGTCAAAAAAATGCCATAATCAATCTATTCTATAAAAATTGCATCCTGCACTTTTCTCTATTTCCCAAAGTCAAATAATTATTTAAAAGAGAATGCTTTTAGAGAAGAGCAAAATAGATGAAAGTGTAATCGGATTCATTTAATTTAAAACAAGGTTTCTTACACTATCCATTTGCTAAATCGAATAAATTTGTTAAACTAAAATGTTAATAGATTTTAACAGATCTGGAGTGTTACGAGCTTGCACAGTTACTTGCAGCTTGGAATAAAGTAAGTCTTTACTGGGTTCCGGGTTACCTGGGAGTTTTGGAAAATGAACGAGCTGATGAGCTAACCAGAATTCAATCGAAAACGGCTTTTACAGGTTCTCAACTCTTTTGTGAGTTAAACTGGGTCAGTACAAAACAAATAATCAATGAGAGGGAGAATCATATGGGGCTGGTGTACTGGGAATACTTCCTACGATTTAGATAAAGCAAAGCACTGATCAAAGCATACTGCTACAAAAACATTTTTAAATTCTCAAAAAGTAATTAAAAGTTGTTAACGGTTTTCATTACGGGACATTAAGGTGTGAAGTATCACCTTCATAAATTACGATTATCTGCTAATTCCCAGATAGAATGCAGATTATGCCTCGAAGATGAGGAAACACTATGCATATTCTTTGTGACTGTCCAGCTTTAACAACGCACAGAAGAAACTTATTTCATATGGAATTTTTGTCACCAGAACAGATTAAGATCTCTTCCTTAGATTTAGTTCTGTGCTTTGTCCACAAAGCTTTAAAGGGTTTTTTATAAGCAATAGTTGAATTTGTACAATAGGACTCTTCTGGCCGCAGTACCGACTGTTGTGCGATTTCACGTTAATAATTTTAATAACAATAATAATGATAATTTCTGAACAACTTCAAAAAAAAAAACTTTTTTTGAAAAGTTTCGTGAAATAATGATTTTGGTGTAATGTATTTTCTTCAGTTTATTGTAAAGAAACCTTAAGTGTTTAGTTGCGTAGTATAGTTAATGAGAGAATTTTGTTATTCGTTAAATTGAGTAATCATTACATAAGACGACTACTGTCTATACTTTTCGTATATAAAAAGTTACATTTTTTTGTACATAAATATTTGATTTTAACATTCATTTTGCACCACTGTATTTGAATTAAAATTATATGCCACACTTATCGTCAAATACATCATAAATCGTTTACATAGAACTTAAGGTATCAAAAGGCGTCTCCAAAGAAAGGGAAACAGTTTGTTTTGGGGAGTCAACCTTATCAGCGCAATAATCTCTGTTCCAATTCAAACAAATTAATCCACAGTCAAAGAAAATATTCAGCAGCAACAGAAAAATTGATTAAAAGAATGCCACGTGTAGCTTAAATGTATGCAACAAATGCAACTTAAGCAACCAGATAAGCTGTTATAGCAAAAAGGGTATTTCATCGAATCTATATTGTGACTAAGCCTGAAGAAGAATGTTAGGCATACAATGTCGTTGCTTAAAATCTTAACTACCCAGAAGAAATTCTAGAGAAAAAGAAAACATAAATTTAATCTGGCATTTACATACCAAACCTAAAGCTGCTAATATAAGAAATGCAAACAAATTTAATGTGAAAGAGACATCGGTTAAAACGACTTAACTGTTAGATTTTCTTATAAACATTTTTAGGAAATATATTATTATGTATATACTAATGTTGTCATCTTTTAAACACTTCTATTTTTCCGTTAGTTCATTTGTTAGATTTAGAATCTGGCATGTCGTCAGTTTCGTTATTTTAATTTGTTTTTGGCTTCAACAATGCATGCAATTTTATTATTCTCTTTTTTAGATTTTTATGCAATATCGTATGTTTCTGTGTCGGTATTTAAGTGCCTTTCTATCTCTGTTTTTGTATTCTTTTGTACCGTTATTTAAAAATTTAGTGCGCTATGAAACCCTATCAAAATCCGTCAAAAACAAAAATAAACGTTGGCGAAAACGCTAACTAATGACATTCACAGTTTTACACTTTAATGTCTGGTGTTTCTGTTGGTTGGTCTTTTGTGATGTGGTCTTAATGTCTGTTAGCACTTGTTTTTTCTATACATATTTATTTATGTACGTCCTGAATAGTTACGAGTTTTTGGTTTTGTACATTTTTATGCAATTTCCCTAGTAGCAATTGTATTCAATATACATCTTTTTATTTTTTTAAATTTCTTATTTCTTTTTGTGTCTAGTAATTTTATTTTATTTTATTTTTTGAGCTTATCTCTTACGCTGTCTGATTATTGGCTTTTTCGTTTGAATCTCTTTATTAAGACGATTTTATATTTGCACGTTAGTTCAGGTAAATAAAACTGCAAAGTATGTCGTCAAAAAGCTTTTAATGATTAAATGCAATTTTAATTTTGGCTCACCTGTCGTGTTCGAATTTACTATAATGTCCACTCTTGAGATTATTTATGGAGGTAAATTTCTATTATATATGTATACGTATATGAATTAAAATGGACATAAATTGAATTTAATTCTTAAACTCATAATACTTAAATATGATATTTCAATATAAATTTAGCAAATGGAAAGAACTGATTTAGGTTTTGTGCAAATTGTGACTTAATTATATAGTTTCAAATTTTTAAAATTGTGCTAATTATTAATTTCCCAATTAGAAAAATTGCGCATTAGCGTAAATGAACTAAAAAGTACACATATAACCTTTACACTTAAAAAAGAGATTTCCCCACTCGTAACTCTCAATAACGTCATTTCACCAGCATCCCAAAGCGTTACACATCTTGGTATTCATTTAAACCGACGATTGACATGGAGACAACAGATAGCCGCAGAAAATCACAAATAAAACTAAGATTCTTTAAGTTGTATTGGTTACTTAATTAAAATTCAAGATTACAGCTTGTTCATAAAGTCCTGTTATATAAAACTTCGTTCATTAACAGGAGCCCTCTGCTTCCTCAGAAATTCCATCACACATATGGACCTTCAAGTGAATCTAGTCAAAGTTGAACTAACCCTCTTTGCACAGAAATCACAGATAAATTAGTCAATTTCAGAGAACGATTCTAATTAATTTTCTGATATTTTAAATTATTCAGTAAAAACAAAAACTTATTAGTGTAATAGTCTTTTAGCTAGATACCACTGTGTTTTGTCAAATATAGTAAAAGGACAGACAGTACAAGATAAATTTTTTTCAATTCATCCCACTGAAACGACCGGTATCTGTGTTGGTGGTGGCAAACTATAGATGGAAATGTCGACACTATCAATAGTTTTAAATGGTTTGAAACGATCGATTGTTCTTTTAAAAGAGACAAAATGTTTTTTAAAATTAGAGTAAATGTTTATATATATATTGATGGAAATGAACTCATAATAGACATGTTACCTACGTCGGTATAACATATATACAATGAATTTTAGGCGGAAAACAACTATTTGATTGTAACACCTTTCATAGGTTTTAATTTATTCAGATACGTTTTTACTTAAATCTTATTTGAGGCAATGAATAAATAATACTTTATTTTATTTAAATTGATACACACATTTAAAAAACTAAATTTTTAATTTAGGCAAGGACATAACCTTTTGCAGAGTCTGTTCTTTCGCAAAAGGGAATGCATTTGAGGGCACTAAAAAAATGTAAGGATTCCTACTCTTTCCTCAGCAGGAGTATTAAGTATTAAAGAATTTTGGCAACATGCTATAATGTCCAGGGACTTATTTGTATGTATGCTTTGTATTCTTCTTTTCTATGAATAAACAATCACATTTCAAAGTAAAATAATTTTGAAGTGCAATACTTTTCTTATTACATACTATGTAAACATAAATTTGGGCAATAACCAAATATACACATTTATCACAATTTAATAATTCTCGTTAAAATTCGGTAAATTCGTTAATAAGAAAAATTGTTCTTAAGCCTGTCATGACTATAGATGACTACATACATACTATAGAAAATGATGAAAGTAGAATGTAAGCTACAAATAAAAATGTTTTCCGTTGTAATTACTATTAGGTCCAATAGGATATCGTGGAATGCTTCTTCTGTTCTTTTTTGATTTATTAATTCATATATATAGGAAATATATATAAATTTAGTATATTATTTTCGAATATATTTTCAAATTTGTATCATTATACCATATAATGTGACTACATTCTAATATGAATATTTTAAAGTAATCTTAAGCAGAGATACAAATAAAAATTTAAGTTTCTATGTAGAAAAGTGCAATAATATCAATTACCATAAAAAACTTTTAAAATATATATAGCAGAAACCTATAATTAGTCTCATAAAAAAACCTTATACCATTGTAGATATGTATTGTAAACATTTATTTTACAATACAAAGAAAACATATGTTCATTCGAATAGTTTTTTAGAGAGAAAGGTTATATCAATGAACCAAACTGAAACCGAAAAGAAAATATCATTCTAGATTTGAAATGATGTGAGAAAAACTTATGTATTCAATTCGAATACAAATTCTACTTGCATGCATCTAAAAATGCATACCATCGGATTGTAAAAAGATAAGTGGTTAGGGTCAACAAGTTATATATCTTCCTTTCACTACTAATTTGTCTAATTGCCATTTTTCAACAACAAATATTTACGCTTTAAATTGTGCTCAGACCACATTTGCACACGATAATTGATAACAATAAAGACAGCATATGTTGGCACTTATAAATAGGGATATCTGCACAGTTGGTCCAAATACTCATAGGCTTAAACTACGAAGCGCAATAAAAGATTTATGGTTGACAGAGAAGTATACCAATGTGCATTTTGCACACTCATAAAAATTTATCTCCTAAATCGTGCCAGTAACATGTGTGTAAAGTACATAAGCAACATAAATGGTTCCATGTGCAGATGTGTGTGTGTACCTGCTATTAAAATGGCTATTTAAATTTTAGTACATTAACTGATATTTACGAGACATAAAACAATTTTTAGCAATTTTATAGGTTTTTTATGGGTTTATCCAGTTTAACACTTCCACATGATTGAGTAAAGTGTAATTTTATGTTACAATTTATTTATTTTTTAACTATGTTCTAGATATGATTAAAAGGGAAAGAAAGGGTGTGATATTTGTTTTTTAAATGCACAAAACATAATTTTCATTTTAACACATTTACATTATACGATTTACACTTTATTTATATTATTTGTATGAAAAATGTTTAAAGTAATTTTTAAGTAATTTAAAGCAACTTATTTGCTTACTAAGTATTTGTGATGTTTTAAGTGAAATTAAAAATGATATTGAAAGCAAATATAATTTTTAAAATAACAAAAAATCTTAATGACTTTAAAACCCAAAGTTATTAGCCTAAGCAAGAATAAATCACGAAAAATTAAAATGGGTTCAAAAGGATATAGCACCCCGGAGAGCAACACAATACAATTTTTTTATTTTGTTTTAGCTTTGGAATTTAGGTTTTTTGTGTTGTTTCAAATATATTTTCATAAAAAAAATTTAATTTATTCATTAAAATATTTTAAACAAAAAAGTTTTTTGGCTTTATGTTACTTCTGCAACTTTATTAATCTTTTAGCAGTTTTGATTTAATTAATCAAACTTTAGACTTTCATTTTATTGTTGTATTATGTTAATATATTGTTTAATTAAATGCAATAACAATATATTGTTTTGATTTTTTACGTAACGTTAATATTTCTTAAAATGTTTCATTTAAACACCTAAATTTTTGATTATCTTTCACACATTGTGTCAAATAAATTTTATATTTTTCATCAATTATCACACAAAATAAAAAAAATTATAATTATAATTTATTGTCGCCTTTATAGTTCATTCCATTAAGTGCAAAACAACTATATCAATGCCTGATGCTGTTCTCAACAAATTTTTTGTAGTTTGGTATAGGATCGGCCTTTAAGTCTTTTATCTCTTTTACTGAAATTGAATATTTGTTTACGAGAAGTCTTCGGTGAAACACGGAAAATAAACAAGTGCCGTCGGATTATTACCCATCTCCATCATCTCAGAATATTTGACAACCGACATTCAAAAAATCGAATTGATGAGTCATCCACCGTACAGTTCTGATTTGGCACCCAATAACTTCATTTTGTTCCCGAAAGTCACCTTACCACAAATAAATTGCATAGGCAACGATTTTTGTCGGCGGAAATAGCCGTTGTTGGATTTTAAAACCATGTATTGGAGGAGTTTGAAGAAAATTGGAAAAAATGCTTTGACAAATAGTTCGAACGCATACAAAAGTATATTATTCATAAAGTAGAATACCTCGAGAAAAAATAAATCAATTTTAAACAACGAGTTAGCAGACAAGTCAGAAAACGAACTATCAGTATATATAGTCAATGTACTACCTTTACAGTAAATACTATTTATTAATGAAAAATATTTTTACTTTCCTTCATTTTATTCCGTGGCGTAGTTAGAGGTTTGTTATTTTGGTAAATCTATGTTCACTAGAGCACTTCTTTTTATTTTCCTAATAATTGGGAAAGTGTGTTCTGTGACTGGATTTCGTTAGTACATATATATACGAATGTTCATTCTCTTTCCAAATTTCAGTACAATCATATTTTTTTACGACATAAAAAACATATGCCTCTCATAGATAGTTACAAATATTTGATTCCGGAAACAATCAAACTATCTATACATTTAAACAGGTAATAATATTATTATCGACCAACCTATACAATATATATCTATTTGTGTCTTCTTCAGAATATTAGTAGTCTAGTTTTAAAGTCATCCGTCATAAGGATGTTATAATGAGTACGTGGTAAGTCTCGCAGTATTAAATTTATGATATCATACATAGCAAAATATAGACATACGTATTTCTTATGTGTAGTTTTTAAAAAGAAAGTTATGCAGTTGGCTACAATGGTAATACATTAAACACTATTAGTATTAATTTTTATTTTATGTTTAAACTCCAATACATGGAATCACTATCTATTCTTAGAATAACAACCTACAGGCAGAGCCAGTTGTATATTATATATATACCCGATGTATGTATTATGTAAAAAGGAGAAGGCAGATGAACTTGCAAACCAAGGATCAAGTCACAATTTCTGTGGCCCAAAGCCCAGAAGTGGATAACCTCACTACATCTTAATAGATGGAGAGAGTTTAGCACTTGTAGACAGACCAAACTCATGTTGCCGAAAACGTGGGCCAGAGAAGCGATAAAAGTGCTTAGCTATTCGCGGAACACTCTAAGCTGGCTGATCTCACTGGACATGGCAACTTCAAGCATCACCTCAAAAAGATAACTCTTGCTGAGGAAGACACTTGCAGACTATGTCTAGAAGAAAAGGAGACAGCGGTGCATATATTGTGCCAATGTCCAGCACTGGCAAGTAGGAGGAAGACTGTCTTGGGACACCATTGGGTTGGTAATGACTTGGCAGGAAACCTCAAGCTAAATGAGATGCTTGCATTAACAAAAGATGTAGTTATGACAACGGAGGCCACACCAGCTTTAACTCAATAACGACATCCGAGAATCGAAGGACGAAAAAGGACCCAAGTCGTTTCGTGATCTACTTCGACTAATCCTTCACCTCAGTGGGGCCACTTTTGGACAGTGCGCTGTCTCAACGTCCCACCATATATATA